>NC_045442.1:42724201-42739892 GCF_002776525.5 Piliocolobus tephrosceles | reverse complement strand
ATAGATAGATAGATAGATAGATAGATAGATAGATAGATAGATAGATAGATAGCATGAGAGTTACCATGAGCTTGCCAACATTCAATCAAACCCTCCACAGATATTTGCTCCCCTGTAGCACAACACTGGACACATATTACTGGAAACCAAAAAAAGTCCTTACAATGATTTCAGGTTCTGGTTCCTTTACAACGGGAACTTTAGTTTTCCTGTATTTTTTCCTTTTCTTCAGTTGAATGATTATTTCAAGGTCTTCTAAATTTTCAAGCTTTGATCTTTGTTCTAGTTTTTTCTTTTTGAGCTAAAAAAGAAATTCGTATTTCAAAAATATGGTGAGTTCTACTGACAAGCATTCTGGTTCTGTCTAAATCTGCAAGGTCTGAGATAAACATGTGAACAGTTTGAGCAAAAACATTTTTTAAAAATTATATGAATCTTTGACTTCATTTTAGGGATTTATTATTCAGATATTTATCTGGGGGTCTAATTTTCAGCTAACTGCCATCATCTTTACTTCTGTTGCTTGTAGAATCAGCCCTTGACTAACTGAGGACACAATCCGGTCTCTAAGTGATGACTTTGTAATTAATGCCGTAAACAAGCTCTAGATTTTTGAAGGATTTTTAAAATTATGCTCAAAAATTGGTTTAATTTTTGAGCATGATAAAAAAGAATCTAACAATAAATGTTAAGCTCTGAAATATCAATGTCATTCTCTGTCACTAGGCAGAGCCTTCTAAAACAGACTGTCCAGGTACCACAGCTAACTAAAGCAACTTTTATCTGTGTTAGTAATTAAGGAAAATTCACCCAGAAACACAGATTGTGTCAACACAGACAGCAGACAGTTAAACAATGATCCTAGGACCACAGACCATGTTATTGAGAAAAGGAGATCTCCCTTGCTTGGGATTAACTACATGGTGTGTAACATCAGGAATTCCCTGGACATGTGTATCTTTCAATCAAAGCATGGTCACAGCACATTTATTCATTGATGCAGAATTCAGAGGTCATAGTCTTGTCAAAGAATTATTCCCAAAACCTGCTCCATACAAGTTGCCTCTTTATGGGTTAGAATCTGGTAAAGAAACATCTTAATGATTGGGTTTGCTTCTCTCTTCTCCTTCCCTGGCATTTCCATTCCCTGCTCCAGCCCCAACATCCTACTAGTGGATTCCACAGATGGCTCTCACCTCTGCCTCTCGTTGTTTCTCGCTTTTCCACTGTTGCTCCCCCAGGGTCACAGGGTGGGCTGGAAGTGTCTTCAGATCCTCCTGCTTCTCTAAAGTAACAGCAGCCTCATACTCTCCATCTCTGAAATCCTCAGGAAGGAATTCCCCTGCCTCCCCATTGCCATTCTTCTTCCCAGTGACCTATGAGGGAAGAAGATGGCAGCGTCAGAAGCAGCAGCCTTGTCCTGGGTCCGTCTTCACAGACAATGCTGCAGGAGGCTCTGGGTCCTTCTTCCCTGGGAACAGCCACCTTTGAGCAGTGCACTCTCAGATCTCAAGCTGCGACACACGCACGCTGCTACAAATGTCTCAGAATTAACTTCAGGTGCTTGTCCTACGCTCTTGGTTAAATCAAAGCTTGGGTTAGGTTGACATATTTAAATCTACTTTTAATCTGCTTAGTCACATTTCTTTCAGGAAAGTCACAAACCTTCTCTACTTAATTAAAACTCAACTTTAGGTACTTTTGTTGACGCTTCACCTTGCTGTAAAGTTTCCAGACTTACATTCTTGCAATAAAACTTCTTGCCTAAGACATTTTGATAACTACATGTGATTCCACACCGTAGTAATAAAACCAAAGGAGAAGATATTAAATAGGAAATATGCAGAGAATTCATAGCTGGTAGCTCCATTTTTTTTTTCCAATTTTACTTGTTTCATCACATCAACCTTTTTCCACATATGATATTTTCAGAGTTCTCTTGCATTATGCCTGAAAGCAAAGGGCATTTCCATTTTCAAACAAAAACCAAGATGAACCAGTTGTCAATTTATTAAATTAATGCATCTTACATACCAGTTCCTCTACTTTTAGTACCATCATGTTGGCTGAAGGAGTCTTGTATGTTTTTCTGTCGTGGAAGGAATCCCTGGGGTTGGCCCTGCTCGGCCCCTCCACACCGGTCAGCTTATATAGCTGGGGCCGGGTGAGATAATCTTCCAACCTGGGAACCCTAGTAACACCCCCGCCCCTACTAGGAGCCAACTCAGAGGCAGGTGAATTTTCATTCCAGACTCAGTGTCTGGGAAGCTGAAGAGGGAGAGGAGGACAAGCTAACCCCGCTGAATATGTGAATCAGGAAGAAATGTGAGAGGGCCATTCCTTTGGTGGTGATCACACTGCTCAGCAATGCAAGTCATCCTATTTGTCAAGAGGCAGGGGACAGCTGTCTGTTGACATTGCACCACATCACTGCCCTTTTTTTCTTTGTCAGCTTTCATATGACTACCTATCAAGAAAATGTAGATGCCCTACATATCACACCCCAGTAATATCTTTCCGATAAGCAGACTTATCAACACTTCACTTAGGGGAAACTTGCCTCAGGACATCCTATTCCCTGGGTAAACAGCCTAAGGGGAAGGGATCTGGGCCCTAAGGGCACTTGTCTATATCTGTTTGGAATTCTTTGGAGTGATGTCTGGGGCTAAATAGGCCCCATGACATGCCACCTTACCATCATTATAAGAAATTGAAAGCATTCAGTAATGCACTTGTCTTTTATGATGTCACTGGCCACAATTAGCACATGACACGCTTACCATGTTCTTAAACAGCATAATAATTGCAGCATTTTTTCTTCAAAATGGATCAGAGAGGTCAAGAAATAGAGTATATGAAACCAGCTGTTGGCCAAGCACAGTGGCCCACACCTGTTATCCCAACACTTTGGGAGGCAGAGACAGGCAGGTCGCTTGAGCTTAGGAGTTCAATACTAGCCTGGGCAACATGGCAAAATTCCATCTCTACTAAAAATACTACATGTATACACACACACACACACACACACATATATGTGAAAAAAAAATGGGACCATTTATTAGCAATGGCAGGACTCTGATTAGGTCATTGGACTGAAGTTCTCAAATGCTATGGGGAAAGGAATCACCTGTGGGAGCTTGTCAGAAATACAGATCCCTGGGCCCCACTTCAGGGGATTCTGCATCGATTTATGGTATTTATGGTAACTCGCAGTAATCATCTTGAATTTCAAAGCACCCAGATGATTGTAATGCATCAAGATTTGAGACACGTGGCCAGAGGGATGATGCACTTTGCTTCAGGAAGGGTTGAAAAAGGTCTCTATTTCTGGTTTCTAATCTTTGAGGTATAAATTATGTAAAAATACTGGGGTCTTTTTATAGTTTCAGGAAAAACTGGGTTTACTATCCTTAAGTTGTTTAAAATCGTACCTTTTTTTTTCAGTAAAAGAAAGAAGAATGGGAGAAGGGAATTGTGAATGGAGAGGAGGGTTAATTAGGAAGTTATGTTTGATCTTTGTGTGTCTATTTCTCCCCAAACTCACCCAATCAACAAATGTGCCTGCCATTCTCCTCTTCCCCCTTGAATGCTCAGCCAGTTGATGGTGCTTCTGGAACTTTCAGAAGACATCGACTCCCCACCCCAAGACAAAACACTGACAAAGAGGGACACCCCCCAGTACCTCCTGCATCATATGTTCTGGTCTCCTAATGTTCTATCTTAAAAGGGGGTTAATTAAAGGAAATCTCCTGGGCTTTTCTTTGAGATGGACACACCTATCACTATTTTCTTTTTAATTTTTTTCTTTTTTCTTTATTATTTATTTATTTTTAATATATGGAATGTTTCACAAATGTGTGTGTCATTCTTGCACAGGGGCCATGCTAATCTTTGTATAGCTCTTATTTTAGTATATGACCTGCTGAAGCAAGCAGAGTCATTACTATTTTCATTGGTCTCTTCATCTAAGTCAGAAGTAGTCATGGACACTTTTTCTACCATTTCTTATGCCTTTTTGTTCCAGGCCTGACCCAGACTGGGGGAAGTATTAGGAGGAGAAGTCTTTAGGGGAAGAACTGTGGGATGTTTAAGGGTCTTGGATATGAAATCCCAGAGCTGTCCATGCCCTCAAAGTTGGAGCAAGACTAGTGATCTCATTTTACAGAGAGGATGCTGAGGCACAGAAACGTTAAGTAACTTGCTGCAGATGCATAGCTAGTTGGTGAATGCTAGGTTGAAGAGTTTAGATCCCATGCAACGAAGCACACAATCATTGAGCCCAACAGATTTCCAAGGGCAAGTCTCACTTAGACCCACTCAGGATGCAACCAAAACTGATTAAAAGGCTCTTTACTGTTTCAATCACCTCAAAGAATGCAAGTGAAAGTGGGCAGGGAGGCTTACCAAGCCCTTTTCTTTCTCCAGTCATTTAATTGTCCCTTGAAACCTAGCTGATTCTATAGAGAGGCTCCAGGAAGTCTTGAAGAAAACTTTGCACAGGATGACACTTGAAGATGAGTTGACGGAATGGGCTGAACTTAAAGGAGCACGCTGGTGGATGCAAGGATGTCAGGGCTGGTGAAATCACTGCCAGTTCAACCTTTTCCCATGTTGATTCAGTTTGTCATAAAACATGAGAGGTACAACTTGAGGATAAGTGGTCAGAAGATGTAAAAAGAATATGACAACAAATTAAAAAACATGAGAGAATCTGCTTTTTGAAAAGAGATTCTGGGCACCTTTAGCTCTCTAACAAAACAAAAACAACAACCATTGTATTTTCAAATCATTCTTATTCATCAAAGTTGAGAACAAAATTCCCCTGCCGGAGAGTTTTCTGTCATTTGTTTTCCAGGAGTATCCTTCCCATAAAAGTTCACCCAGGGGTGTAAATTCTGACATTTGTGTATTTGGCTTTATCATAGCCTCGATCCGGACATCATCTATCCTTACTGAGATGAATTAAAACAATAAAGGTCCTAGTCAGTTCTACAATCATGAAGCAACTTGGCATCACCCATCTCCAACCAGAAAGAGGAAAGAAAGCATCCCTGAGCTTCTCCAGTGTCACCCCATGAGCCTTTTCCCACTCCCTCAGGATCACGTGGGTGAAATGACATGTGACTAGACTATGACCATGGTTACAGTTGGAGAAAGTGAGAAGCAGAGAAGTAGCACCTAAAGTACTTACTGCTGTCACCTAGGGATTAAAAGAGGTGCTTCGACCCCAGATCCATGTGCCATAGCTCAGCTCCAAGTCCAAGGGTAGTTTTATCTTTCTGTATAAAATTGGAAGTTCAAGACATTCTACTTCTACTCCAACTTTTCATTCTTATATTTTAACTATATAATAGACACATTATTGTTAAAAATAGTACAGAGAATGTTACTTAGTTGAGATCTCACTGTTGATTTGATACTTGATTATTTTTCACCCAGTAACCATGTCTTGGAGATTGTCTCCTATCAGCACAAACAAATCTATCTTTGCTATTTTAAACAACTGCATGAATTTCCATGTATGGATGTACCATTTCTTATTTAACCACTTTCTTATTTGTGGACATGTGGGCTGTTTTTTTATAATGGGCATTTTTATTTTTTAAAAAGGCATTTTATAGCACATAAAACTGTATTGTTATTAACACTCCTTGTCCTTAGAACACCCATCTTGATACTAAAAGGAAGTGCTCCAAGGGCTGTAGCCAGATTCTGACTTGGAAACCTCCTTGTTCTACTGTTGTACTTACAATTGCTCATTTTGCCATCCCTTTTAATAGCCTTCCCAGACCCAGCTGTTACTCACCTTCGTTGGCCCAGAGAAGTGGCTGACTTAGCCTGACCGGCAAGCCATGGCTCAGTTACATGTTTGAAAATGCCAAAGGAAGGTCACAAAAGTGAAGCAAATAAGGTTCAATGTTGGAATGGAATAACCTGTATTTGAAAAGCAGAAAAGTACTGGAGACATTTTCAACAGGATTGTGGCACCTGCCTTCATCTCCTCCGGAAAGGCAGAGTCAAGACTAAAGTCTTTCTGCCCAGGACTCTGGATAAAAAGAGCACAAACTGACCTAACACAGTTGGGCTGCCCACAGTAGGTTACTTTTTGCAGATATCGGTGGCCTCCTAACGTTAGAGGTAGGTGAAGGCTGTAGGTCTCACCTCCACACCTTACAGCACGTGCCTTGTTACAGTAAATAATGTATCTCAGTGCAAATTCTGCCGCACATAAGAACTCACGTCCGCCAACAGACACAAAAGGCCACATGGACTATTCAGTAAACTCATGAAGCCTAACCCTTTGTCCATTTAGGCCCTTGGACAGTGTCCAGCACAAAAGATTCACTTGGCTAGGCACAGTGGCTCATGCTTGTAACCTCAGCACTTTGGGAGGCCAAGGCAGGAGGATCACTTGACCCTAGGAATTTGAGACCAGCCTGGGCAACATAGCGAGATCCTGGCTGTATGATTTTATTTAAAAAAAGAAAAGAAAAAGTTTCACTTGAAGCAAATGAAACCACCACCACATTCTAGCAGCATATTTCAGCTAATTTTCTAGTCTACTCAAGATGATTACAGACTCCTCCACATACCGCCTAACACAAAATATGGACTCCTAGCGCTTACTGTGGGCCTAGGACTCTAAGGACATAGAAAAGTGCCTGACACATAATGGGGCTAAATAAATATTTACCTGAGACCCAGCAGGACTCATATTCTTGTCTAACCAAACCACATATTTCAAATTCTCCTTTCAATGAGAAATAATTGGTAACATTTCTAATGCTAATTAACCATTAATCCTTCAATACTACTCAAAGGTAAAGATAGGTAAAGTGCTTGGGATTACCTCCACTGGAGTGGGAGCAGCTCATTAGCGTCTTTCAAATGCTAACTAACCCCAACAGTTGTAATCGCAGAATTAGGGCTTCTCAGGTGTGAACTAACATTTCTTGGAACAGTGGTTCTCTAAGCTGGGTGCATCTTAGAATCCTCTGTGAAGCTTTTAAAAAAATGTTGATGCCCAGGCTTCACCTCAGGCACATGAAATCCAAATCTCTGCTGTAGGGTCCAAAGAATTGGTATTTTTTAAAGTTTTCCAGCTGATTCTAATTTCCACCCAGCGTTGAGAATACTGCTCGAGGGTGTAGAATTAAACGAATATGTATCTAAATACACGTGTATTTTCTCGAAGTTGTAGTGGTCAGTCAAGCTATTGCTATTGTGGTCTCAGAATTTTTATTGCTGAAGACTCGGCCTATGCTAAGACCATGGGAAACGCACACATACAATTTACTCATTTAGTATTCATTTTTATTTTATTTTATTTATTTGAGACAGAGTCTTGCTCTGTTGTCCAGGCTGGAGTACAGTGGCACGATCTCGGCTCACTGCAACCTCTGTCTCACGGGTTCAAGCAATTCTCCTGCCTCAGCCTCCTGAGCAGCTGGGACTACAAGTGCTTGCCACCATGCCCAGCTAAGTTTTGTATTTTTAGTAGAGATGTGGTTTTGCCACGTTGGCCAGGCTGGTCTTGAACTCCTGGCCTCAAGTGATCCTCCTGCCTTGGCCTCCCAAAGTGCTGGGATTACAGGCATGAGCCACTGTGCCTGGCCTACTCATTTAGTATGTATTTAGCTCTACTTTGTGTCAGGCACTTTTCCAGAGCTGAGGTATACTTATGCTCTCAAGAGACAAATGCCTCTGCCCTCATGGCATTCACACAGTTTTATTGAAGTATTTAACAAAAACTACAGACAATATAACATGCGTCTTCTGCCACAAACCAAGAAGAGTAAGGTGAGACGGTAGTTTTGTGGGTCTGGTGGACATGGGATGAAGAACCAGGAGGCTTTGCCTCTAAATCTTGGCTTTGCCCTGTGTTCCCTCTCACCTCTTACCATTTCAAATCCTGAAGTTATAAAAGGAGAGCTGTGAACAAAATGATTTCTAGGGCCCTAAAGTTTTATTGAGGTCTCAAAATCACTGAATCAAAAGGTAGAAATAAACATTCATAACTGCAGCATCACTGCAGACAGTGAAGTTGATTCTCCAATGCCTCTAAAAGAGGAAATGGTCCACAAAGCTTTCGCTAGCCCAGGGTATTTCCACTATCTTTAAGACATTCTCCCATTTGATAAACATAAAAATTTCACACTCTCTGTTACATGGATAGAAATTTCAAGAAGATCAACTTGGGGTCAAAATGAAATAAAAGCAATGGCAATTTTGATTATGCCTCTTCAAACCTTCCAAGACCACAGAGATTTTTATAAGGCTTCGTCCCCTTTCTTCCCCTTCTAAGAATCCCTGCCCAGGCTCTTGCCTAGGCTGGCATCTGTCCCCATAGAAAAGGTAGTGATAAGTGGCCAGGAAGGGCTGTCAGTGACTTTCTGTCACATTCTTATTTCCCCAAATAATGGGTTCTTTTTTAGGCCCCTTACACTGATTCCCAGAACATTAGGAAGGCAGAGCCTCTAACAATCAACATTCTGGGACTGTGATAAGGACAACTGGCCTGTCTATTACAACCTCAAGAAGAATGGGTGTGGGTGGGAGAATCAGTTAAAATATGAATGCATAATGGTTCCCCTCCCGCCCCTCAACTTTCTGAAAAGCCAAATTTACTTCATGAGATTCAATTTCACTCAATGGACGGTGGGTTGATGGAGAGTTTGCATTGAGATGATTTTTTAAAAGGAAGTTTGATTGTCATAGTAACGCTCTGAAAAGATTTTGATGCAACTTTGGAATTACTTCACACCCAATTACATAGGACATCTACTTGGAATGAGAGATAAGTACTTCTGTGACTGCAAACATAGAAAGAAAATCCATTAACCTTTTTAGCCATTTATTAAAGCAGACGAAAATTATTTTAAAAATGCAATTTCTGACTTCAAGAAGAAGTACTGAAAAAATATTTTCTTGTTGTAGTTTGGAGTTTCCTAATAAAAGGAAAATGCCACAGAACATCTTAACTATGGATTCTTTGGGAATCAGAGAAATTTAGGGCCAGTAACACACTGAGTGGTCATTGAATCCATTCCTTGACCAGGAAGGGCCAGAGTTAGGCAGGTAGAACCCTATTACTTTAAAAACTAAAACCTCCCTTGGTCATTATCCTCATATTTAAAGTCTTACTGTAATACAGTTTCTTGTGGCTTGCTTAAAGCTGGGCAGTTTAGTCTGTCTCATTCTAGTTTCAGGAATGATCATCACCAAAAACACGTATTGAGCATTTTTTATGATGACTTTTGCTAGTTAAAGGGAAAAAAGCTAAAAGGTGAAATTACTGCCATTGAAATCTTACTTGAACTGCCTTCATCCACTGGATCAAAACCCTTTTCATAACTGGCTATTGTTAAGCTCTTCAGAACATAGGCTTTTGGACCATTAAAAGGGTTTTCACATTGTCTAGTCCAGATCTGTAATTGTACACATTGGAGCAAATGACACCTGAAGAGGTTCTATACATATGTATTATCTTACTCATTCAACACATTTGTTTAGTCTGTTCCTGTGGGACAACCTGACATTATCCATTTCCTGAAGTGCTGCAACAAGAAATACCATACACACCATCGCTATGTTCTTACCCAAAATTTTACCCTGAATCCAATTTCAGACAAATCCAGAATGTAGGACATTCAACAAGGCAACTATTTTGGGCTCTTCAAAAAGGTAAACGACTAGAAAAACAAAACAAAAAAAGAAGTGAGGAATTGTTCTCACTTTGATTAAAAGAGATGAAAGAGCATGAACCTTGGTGGGATCCTGTAGTTCAAAACACAAAAGCTGTAAAATATATTTTTGAAGACAACTGGAGGACTATGGAAGGTATTTTAGACAATATTATTAACTGAATGATGGTTTTCTTATGCATGATGATGGTTTTGTGGTAAGGTAGCAGAATGTCCTTATTGTTAGGGGATGTATTCTGAAGTATTTAGGAATGTCCTATGATGCTTTCAAATGATTCAGCAAAAGAAGTTGAATGTGTGTAGAAAGAGAGAAAGACAGGAGAGAGAGAGAGAAAGAGAGTACAACTGTAAAATATTAGCAATTGGTTAAGCTAGGTGACAGTGCTCATTCTACTATTCATTCAACTTTCTGTATACTCAAAATTTAAACGTGAATAAACCATTTTAGTAAAACAGATACCCTAGCATGTAAGTTCCACGAAGCAAGAGATGTTTGTCTCTCCCACTGATGTACACCAAGCGCCGAGAGCAGTCCCCAACACATAGTAGGCACTCAATAAATATGTGTTTACATGGAAAACAAAAAAGGAGGTGGCCCCAGCATGGGGTCAGAGGGAGAGAGGGGATAGAAGCCAAGGAGTGGGCAAACCTGCTGGCACACCACCCTGACATCAGCGTTTTTCAGAGGCTTCCTGAGAGCCACAGGAATGCTACAGAATAAGGCTCCTGTGGACAGCGCCCTCTCAGCTGCACCTGCTTTTGGTGCAGGCAGCTGGGCAGAAGATTAGGTAGAGAAGACTCACTCAGCCAGAATGTCTTACCCATGTCCTCCCCGCACCACAATCAATCTGGAAATGGCATGGGGATGTTTCTGATCAGAGTGTAAAAATGTAGGCATCCGTCAGCTCGCACTGGTTCAGTCATCCCATGTATACAAGGGAAAGCTTGAATATATGTCAAACCTCAGGGATCGTGAGATCCATTAGAACCCACTTAATATTATGATGCAAATGGTGAAATTGAAGGTCTTACAATTAGGCAATAGCTGGCTTCTTTCTTCATTTGATTTTCTTTAATGGAACCATAATAATATACTGTTTTTAAAAAGACGAGTTTTCTAAGATTCTACTAGTTGGTGATTTATTATCTCATTTCCAAATTCCAGGGTTAAGGAAACGTGTATATTAAGAAATGGCTAAAATATAAATAAAGCACAAATGCTCTAGGAGGCTGATGGAGGAGGAGGAGGGTACCAGGGTGGCTGTGCGAGGTCATGATCCAGCTGAAGGTCGATGAACTGAAGGTTTCCTTCTTTTCTCCTTTTTTTCTTTTTATCTTTCTTGTCTCATTTTCTTTCAAGGTCTCTTTTCTTCTTTCCTCCCTCTTTGCTTCCTCCTGCCCTTCTTTCTTCTCTTCCTCTCTTCCTTCCTTCCTTCCCTCCTTCCTTCCTCCATTCCATTCTCCCATTTAAAAAACCACAGTGACTGAAACTAAAGAGCTGGCCTCCGCACCTCAGGGCTGAGGGCTGGTTAGCACTCCTTGCCTCCTGGCAACCATGCCCCTTCTAATAGTGACTGGTTGAGAAAGAGGCTCAGATTCTTTTAACTAGACGAATCCCCCCAGGCATGTCATCTCTTTCCTGTGCAGACCTGCAAGGGAGGTGATCTTACTTCTCCCACTGAGAAGGAGCCTGGCAGTGCTTCTAAACTGAATTCTCATAAGAAAGGGAAGAGGCTGTTTGCAAAAACATACTCTTTGGCTGCCAACACAAGCAGATATTTCAGGGAGGAGGGGAACTGTAACCCCTCCAAGATCTTTGCTCTCCTTCAGAGCCAAGGCTCTCAGGTTTCACAAAGGAATTTATAGAGCAGACTGACGCCTCTGGGGTTGGAATCAGCTCAGGACTAAGTGGAGAACGAGGAGAGGGACAGACACCCTTCGCTGCTCTGTGCAGGCTGGGGATTGTTTACCAGGGGATGAAAAGGTCCTCTCCCTGAAAAGGAATGTTTGGCAAGGAAATGACTTCTGGAGGCACAACTGAATGGCTCCCCAGGGAGTCAGTTTGGGTTAGTTACAGATCAGACCCACCACTCTGGACAAATCTCACTGGGCAAGGGCGGCGGGGCTGTGATCACAAGAACTTGGGGATGTTTAGAGCAACTTCTGCCTTTAAAAGACAGCTGTCCTCTTTTCCAGATAAGTTCTGTATGGTAAAAGAAGGAAAAGGGAAAAAAAAGAGGTTAGAAATCATATTGAAAAATTAAAGGAATGTTTGATTTGTCCATAAGAATTTCCTGACTGTGCCACTTTGCTCAGCGCTTGTCCTAGGTCCTTCCAATATCACATTTAGTGGGTAGTGAGAAGGCGTGGAGTAAGTGACTCTGGTTGCTGACATTCACACTTGGATGAAGTGGAGAAAGATGATGTCCTTCCTTATTTGGTGGCTCTGGAAGCCACATTACCTTCTCATCTGCCTTCCCAAAAGAACCTTGTGGCTGGCCAGCGGAAGCCCACGCTATTCAGCAGCCCCCACCCTTGGCATTTCCTTATCTAGGAGTCTTCACTGTGGAATTCCAAGGCCCACCCCAATGCTCCGGATGTATTTCAATCCATGGCCTGCCACTTTGTTCCTCTTGTGATGACAAGCAGATAACATAGCTCACATGCCTTCTTTTCCTGCATACCAACCAGACCCCAGTTCTGAAAAGGAAACAAACCACAAACCAAGAGAGATGTGTTATTTTTATGTAGACATTGTTAAGACGCTGCAATAAGCCTAGAATTGTGGAAAGTGCTTTCCCATGTTGCTCCAGTTAATCCCCTCAGTCACTCCGGCATTTATACAAATGAGGAAACCAGTGAGTGTGGAGGTTAGTTAAATAGTCAAGGTCTCATAGCAAGTGTGTGTGTGTTGGGGGGTGGGGGTTGCCAATTCAAAGTCCAGAATGACTCCAAGTCCACAGCACCTTTGTTGCAGTTAAATACCGTTACGACTAAGCCTAACCCCCTTGGCCATCATTACTAAGAGGCTTTACCAACTTCTGACATTGTTAACTTCAAGACAAGTATCCTTTTTTCAAGACAAGGCATCAAAAACTGTATTTCTGTTATTCATCATCACCATGGTTACAACCACAACTCAAAGACCCTCCATCTGAGAGACAACAAAAATGTGGAGAAAATATTTGCTGGACCCATCAGTAAATAAATAAGTATAAAATATGAAAGTGGCCAGAATACACCCAAATCAATAAATATGAATGAGTTAAATGCCTCTTTTGAAAGACAGATATTGGCCGGGCACGGTGGCTCATGCCTGTAATCCCAGTACTTTGGGAGGCCGAAGTGGACGAATCATGAGGTCAAAAGATTGAGACCATCCTGGCTAACACGGTGAAACCCCGTCTCTACTAAAAATACAAAAAATTAGCTGGGCATGGTGGCGGGCACCTGTAGCCCCAGCTACTCAAGAAGCTGAGGAAGGAGAATGGCGTGAATCAGGAAGGCAGAGCTTGCAGTGAGCCGAGATTGTGCCACTACACTCCATCCTAGGCGACAGTGAGAGACTTTAAAAAAAAAAAAAAGGGAAGAAAGAAAAAAAAAGATAGATATTCTTAAAATCCTACAATTCCACTTCTGGGTGTATACCCAAAAGAATTGAAAGTAGAGTCTTGAACAGATATTTGCACACCGATGTTCATAGCACCGTTATTCAAAATAGCCAAAGTATGGAAGAAACCCAAGTGTTCATTGACAGATGAATGAACAAGCAAAATGTGGTATTTACACACAATGGATTACCCAGCCTTAAAAAGGAAGGAAATGCTGACATATGCTACAACATGGACAAATCTTGAGGGCATTATACTAAGTGAAATAAACCGAAAAGACAAGTACTGTATGATTCTACTTACATGAGGTACTTAGAGTATTCAAAATCATAGAGACAGAAAGTAGAATGATGATTGCCAGGAGCTGGAGGGAGGGGAAAATAGGAAGTTATAAGAGTTTAGAATTTCAGTTTTACAAGGTGAAAAGAGTTATGGACATGGATAATGGTGATGGATGCACACTATGAATGCATTTAATACAATTGAAATATACACTTAAAAGGGTTAAGATGATAAATTTTGGGGGGGAGGAAATAGAACCCTAAAAATGAAAGAAGAATGAATTTTCTTAGAAAGATACTCTTATCTGATATAAAACAATACAAACAATAAAAATATATGCCATTTATAAGAGGTATACCAGGATGACACTGGAAGGTTGAAAATAAAGGAATAGACAACGGGATACCATATGAATGCTACCAAAATATGCAAAAGGGGCAATATTAGTGCCAGACAAAATCAAATTAAAAGCAAAAAACACTAAGTGGGACAAAGAAGATTGAAAGACATAATCCAACAAGAAGTTATACTAATAATTAATTTTTGTGCAATAAACAACATAGCATCGAAATATCTAAACACCAAGTCTGTGTACTTAGGCATGCTAAGAATGGGTAAATATAGTAAAAAGTACTGTTTTGGCCTGATAGGAACTTGCTGTCTCTTCCAGTGGATAATTTGTCTGCAGTGTATTTAAAGCAGGGAGCTTAAGCTCAGACTTCCAGATTGGAAAGATTCTAAGTATTTCAGGGAGAGGTTATTTATGCTGTATGAGTATTTTACGTCAGGGAAGCATTATAACAAATAGACTATAAAAATCGTACCACATCCAAAGGAAAAACAAAAAGCCACAGAAGGTTCTTGGAGTGTCTCTTCAGGAAATCCTTCACACTCAAGGCTCTTGCCAGTTAGGGTAACGTGTTCATAAATTTCCTGTAACAAACTCATTCCAGCATCAGAAAACGACAAATCCATCAAATTTTGGGAGATTGATAGCTAAACTCTTCCAGGACTGTGGGCATAAATCCAGGAAAGGAATTTGTGCCAAAAATTGAACCCTTTCCTGCCAGAAATGGAAATACAGACAGAAATAAAACCAGTTACTTCATTTCAACTCATATCTACCATGTTTTAGGCAAGACAGTGAGGATGCAGCTTACAGCTTCTCACAGGTAAGATAAAATTTCTAGCAAAAGTAAGGTGCTGGCCAGTCTTGGAGCGCTGGGAAGTAGAGCTGGAGGATCCTTTGAGGCCAGAAGCTCAAGACCAACTTGGGCAACATAGTGAAACCTCATCTCTACAAAAATAAAATAAAATATTAGCTGAGTGTGTTGGTGCATGCCTGTAGTCCCTGCTACCCAAGACGCTGAGGTGGGAGGATCACTGGAGCCCAGGAGTTCAAGGTGACAATGAGCTAGGATCTACGTACTGCACTCCAGCCTGGGTGACAGAGTGAGACTGTTTCAAAAGCAAACAAAAGTAAGGTACTTAAAACACTCTGAAGCACTCAGTTGTTAACACAAATCTCATCTCCAGTGTGGACTGGGTTAGTGGAGCAAAGGGGCCAGGGAAGCCAATGACAGAGAAGGAATGGACCGGGAACCCGGGTTTTGAAATATCTTTCTCATAATTTGAGTTGATATTAAAGAAAAACCTAAAACTACTAAGTGCTAATCTAGCATTTTTTAATTCTGAAAAGTCCAAATTAGACATAAGGAATTGGTTAGAAGTACTGGATAATAATTTTCCAAGCAAAGAGGGCTTTTTTCTTCCAGATCCTTTGTCAGATGTACTGAGGCATGAACCCTATTCTTGAAAGGGAGTTGTTGCAGCTGAGCTCACTAGTACCTTATGTTCTACATCCTAAGCAAATGCATACCTATGAACTCTGGGGGAATGCGGAGTTGAGACCCTACTAGGTCATTGGCCAGCAAGTTTTTTGGTGTGTAAATGGGTTGAATAAACATGCATGTAGATATATTTATGTATATCTAAATGGGTAGATAGAAAATAGATAGATAAATGACAGTTAGATAATAGATAAGTCATAGATAGATAGATAGATAGATAGATAGATAGATAGATAGATAGATA
>NC_045442.1:42501121-42724191 GCF_002776525.5 Piliocolobus tephrosceles | reverse complement strand
ATAGATAGATAGATAGATAGATAGATAGATAGATAGATAGATAGATAGTGATATGGTTTGGCTGTGTCCCCATTCAAATCTCGACTTGAATTGTATCTCCTAGAATTCTCACAAGTTGTGGGAAGGACCAACGGGGAGGTAGTTGAATCATGAGAGCCGGTCTTTCCCATGCTACTCTCGTGATAGTGAATAAGTCTCACAAAATCTGATGGGTTTATCAGGGGTTTCCACTTTCTCTTCTTCCTCATTCTCTCTTGCTGCTGCCATATAATAAGTGCCTTTCACCCTCCGCCATGATTACGAGACCTCTCCAGCCATGTGGAACTGTAAGTCCAATTAAACCTCTTTTTCCTCCCAGTCTTGGATATGTCTTTATCAGTAGCATGAAAACGGACTAATACAGACAGATACACAGAGAGATAGATAGATAGATGATAGATGATTGCTAGCTAGCTAGATGATGATAGATAGATAGATATATAGATAGATAGATAATAGATAGAAGATAGATAGACAGACAGATAGATAGACAGACAGATACTACTTTTGGTCTTTCTATCTCTCCCTCTTTATTCCTGGTATTCTCTCTTGACTTCCTCCTCTCTCTGGTTTAGCTGTCCGCCTGTTTCATTTCCTTTGTGTCTGCCACTAGGTAGGTCTTGTCTCTCTCTGAGCATCTCTCCATGGGTCTCAGTGTATCTCTCCCTATCTGTCTCTGGCTGTCTGTCCTTATTTCTTTCTCTCTCTCTCCATCTCCCTGCCTTCCTTTTGCCTTTCTTCTACTCTGGTGGTGGTTGCTGCCCTTGCTGCTGTGATGCATTTTCTATTGATGGAGTGAGCATTAAGGAGGCCCAAATATGGTCATGGGTTTCAGGCAGAGTTGAGATCATGGCAGCTAGGCAATGCTCGCCCCCAGCACAGTCACTGGGAAACTCAGAGCTGTCACAAACACTGGCCCACCTTATATCAAGACACTTAAGGTCAGGAAGAGACAGAGTGATTCAGCCAGAGTCCCGTTCATAAGAGGCAGCAAAGGCTCTCTGCTGTCAGTTGCCACTTGTTACAATACAGTCAATTTTCCATCCCACAGCAATTTACATTCATGTCTCTGTTATAATCACTTTGCTGTGCCCTTACTGGAAGGGAAACCATTTTCCTTAGTATCACTCAGATAATTAGAGCAAGTCCTCTGGATAAGGAAAGCTCAGGTACCACAATGAAACTATTGAAATGTCTTTTAAAAACCTCTCCTTTTAAAAGAATGTTCAAAAAAATTGCCACATCAAAGTTCTGAAATGTCAAGAATTCCTATAATTTCCTTCTGTGGCTAATGCCAGGAACTTTCTAGAATACTACAATTTCTTATTCTTTAGAGTGCAGGATAAAGGATAATTTTGTTTGCCTGAGATTTATCCCACCTGAGAAGTATTTTTCCAGGGTTATGCTTGAGCAAAAGACTGGCTGAGAAACTTTCAACCAACCTATGGGGAAATAACTTTTTGATTAAAGAGCTTTGATTAATTAAGCATTCCTTTGTGGAATTCTTTTAGGGAATTCATTCTTTACTGAATTCTTGTAGAACTGTAGAAAATCTTCAGAATGGGCCACAACAACTTTGGTCACAGAAGACAGCTGCAGCTGCACTGCAGAAAGACAGGCTAGAGAGCAGAATGGCAAGGGTTCAGCTCCGTTTTTCCATGTTTCCTTTGTTCATGCTTTATTTTGTAGGGGAGTCTAAGCCAGAAAAGTAGAGATGCCTTTCCCTTAAATTCATGACTCTTGAAATTATTACAAAAAATCTAAACATCTTCTGGAAAGGTTATGTAGGGTGTAAAACTTTCCACCCAGGACAAATTCTAAACACTGTCATGGAACTTTTCCTTCAACCCAATCTATCTGGTACCATTCACTGAGCACTTACAATACATGGCAAGCCCTGGGATAAATGTTCAAAGTGCTCATTTAAATCTCCCAGTAACTCTTTAATGCAAATCTATTATTTTCCCCCATATTACAGATGAAGAAATTGAGCCTCATGTGTTAAAGTGGTTTGTTGAAAATCACACAGCTAGGAAGGAAGAGATCTTGGATTCAAACCCAAGTCAGCTGGCCTTATAGTCTGTGTTTTCAAATATCTGCCTCATGCCAGTCTCGCTACTCTGACTCCAACTAGAGAGAGAAAATGAACTGAAAACTGGCAGAAAATTGGCAATAAATGTCTTAGATGGGTAGCCTGCTTACTCTCCCCTGGGCCTGTACAGTAAGTCTATATAGTAAATCCTGCACAGGATGTTACAGAGACCATAGAGTAGCAAGAACTATTTAGATTGGTCCAAACCTATGCCATTTGCGAAGCCTGATATCTGTGATCTCAGATGATCTTTTCTAAAACTCTGTGACTTTGAGGTTATTGTTTCCATTTTAGCAGAAAAAGAGACTAACACCCAAGTTGGTTAACTGACTTGGTCAAGGTCTCATAACTGGTAACAGACAGAGCCAAGACTTGGGCCTAAGAAGGGTTTGACTCCTTCCTCAATGCCCTTTGAGCTCCTGCTCCTGGGCCAACTCTGGTCGATTGATCATGACTGGCCTGTGGTGTTATTTGGGAGAAAATAGTCCTAGGCTGTATTAAGACTCGGCAAGAAAAGGTGTCACAGGTCGGGCATGGTGGCTCACACCTATAATTCCAGTACTTTGGGAGTCTGAGGCTGGAGGATTGGCTGAGCTCAGGAGTTCATAACCAGCCTATGCAATGTGGTGAGACTGTATCTCTACAAAAATTTAAAATTAGGCAGGCGTGGTGGCACACGCCTGTAGTCTCAGCTGCTCAGGAGACTGAGGTGGGAGGATCACTTGAGGCCAGGAGATGGAGGCTGCAGCCAGCTGTGAAAGCACCGCTGCACTCCAGGCCAGGCACCACAGCAAGACCCTGTCTCCAAAAGAGAACTTAAAAAAAGAAAAAGAAAAAGTGTCGCTGTTGATTAAGCATGTCTGCACCTACACCAGCATGAGGAGTGACAGTATCCTTGCCACAGTGATGGCATCTCTAATCTATTTAGTGCAGCCCCTTAATTCTATAGAAAAGGAAATGGAGGCCTAACTCAGAAATTCTGAGACTTCTGCAGGTTCTCTCAGAAAGTTGATGACAGTCAGGACAAAACAGCATTTTGAGAAGTTGTCCAGATCTCTTTTCATAGTACTTTAAATATGGGATTTAGGCTTTTCCATGCTCATGCTTGCTTGACTCTAAGTCCCAGAGTCCCTTATGAGTTGGGGACAGAAGGTGTTGAGCAAACTTAACAGAGAGGACAGAGAAAGCTTGGATTGGTGCAAGATGTAGCTTCCGCTTAAGACTGCTCAGCCTCCCCTGACACCTGCCTTTCTCTCTCCTTCCCTGACTCTCACCATTGCCAACACCGACCTCTCCCACTCCTGCCCTGAGCTAATCCTTCTGCCTTTGAGAAGGAGTTTTATTCTACCCCATCTCTCCCACAAGACTGTAAACCATCTAAGGTCAGCTGATGACACTGTCTTGTTCATTCGTGTAGAAGCCTCATATTACTCCACATAGGCTTGGCACACATGCTTATGGAACTCAATTGATTCCGCCCAAACTGGAACTGGAGTAAACTGAATTGCACTAAATATACCTCAACCAAAGTAGGTAATAAAATAGGCCTGGTGACTAATTTATTACAGAGTGAAAAGTAGAAATAAAACAGGAAGGAACTGGAATTCTTGAGAGGGAAAATAGCACCTTTCTATCTCATATTCCCAATATCCTCCCCGAAATCACCAACACATTAATAATAGCAAATATGATCAGCTAATTTATAGCTATCACAAGACATTGAAGGGTACTTGTCTTCTTGTCCTAGTTTTGGTATCTGGGACCTATAGCTAAAAAGCAAAGACAGCATCCACACATGGTAAGATGTGGGGCCAAAAACTGTACCACAAGGAGGAGATGATACAAAAATTGTACCACAAGGAAGAGATGGTGCAAAGGTAATCACCCCTTTCATCCTCCTTTCTCGGTCTATATCAATGACTATCAAACCCATTGGACTACAGGTCTTCATTTAGTGACAAATATCATGCAGTGCCAATTTGCAAATTGAAATGTAATGGATAGACAATAAAACTTGCTATTAAAAAATTATATATGTATGTAATTTTCTCCCAAAGCCAATATAATCCCTACCTTTATAGAGATAATATAAATAAAGGAGAGGTAAGTTATTAAAATAATATATGTTTCCTGGGACACCACAACTCCAGGAGACATAATGAATTAGTCAGTGGTGTGGGCCTGTTTGTAATGAATAAGTTTGCATTGATAAGAAAATAAGTCAATATAAAGTTGAATATCATCAACACTTTCTCTTTATACATATTGAAACAAGGGGTAAATAAATTTGTTTTTGTACATAGACTTTTTGCTAACTGAACAGATAAAATGCAGACTGATATTTTGACAACTTAAACAGCACAACTGGCTTTGCCATCAGCAGAGTGATTGTTTGAATGGTGAACAGTCTTTGGTAAGTTTCCAAAAGTAACAAGTACTGTATAATCTTCCCTTGATTTACATGGTAGTTATGTTTCTGGAAAATTCAATGTATATCAAAGCTATACAAAAATACCTTGTGTTTTTTACATAAAATGGAATTGAGTTCTAGGCCTATGTCATTATAAAATGTCTGGGAGGACACCAGAAAAATGTGTAAATGTGAGGTGGTTTTCCATGTAGAATTGTCTTGTGCATTGCAGGATGCCTGGAATCCCTGGCCCATTAAGTATTGGAAGATCCCCCAATCACTGTGACAACCAATAACAGCTCTGCATATTTCCAAAATGTCCCTAGGAGATGACATGACCCTCACTGAGGACCACTGCCCACTATATAAAAAGACAGGCAGAAGAAGGGCAGTCTAAGAGATGATCATCCTTCCCGTGATTGGGTATCCACTGCAGACTTGCTCTTCTGCATCAGCATCAGAGACTTGGAGAGACATGGAGGTGGAGACAGGTGGTGCAGCAGCTGCATACCTACCACTGGGTAGGAAAATGAGAGTGCGTTCCCCATGGGACCATTGGACACAGGGCATCACAGGGAGCTGGCTTGAGCCATCTTGCTATTATCCCACCCAGGAGGGTTGTCTCTTGGTGAAGATGCACTACAACAAGAGGATATTGCACACAGGGCCCCTGTGCAGCAGAGGCGGGCAGGGAGCAGGGGAGCAGATGAGGTGGGGCTGGAGTTGGATCTTCTGGTCAGAGAATTAGGCAGCAAGGGAGGGGAAAGGGCCTTTAAGGGTCTCCAAAGAACTGCTGCATGAACTCCGTCACAGTAGGGGCATGGACATTGGCTAGAGTGTGCTGGCTCCTCAGCAGCCATTAAAAACAAGTTGATTCTTTCTCCCTCCCTCTTCCCTACCCCAACCCAGTGAGGGAGTGGGAGCCCTGAGGAGCGGAGAGGCTTTGAAAACATAGGAGATTGAAGTTTTGTACTGTATCAGACCTTTCCCTCTCTCTCTTTATTTTTTTTGAAACAGGGTCTCACTCTGTCACCCAGGAAGTGCCATGGCACAATCACAGCTCACTATAGTCACAACCTCCCAGACTCAAGCAATCCTTCCACCTTAACCTCCTGAATAGCTGGGACTACATGGGATCCATGTGCCACCATGCCTGGCTAACTTTTTTTTTTTTTTTGGTAGAGACAGGATCTTCCTATATTGCCCAGGATGATCTCAAACTCCTGAGCTCAAGCAATCCTCCCACCTCAGCCTCCCAAAATGCTGGGATTATAAAAGCATGAATCACTTTGCCTCACCCAGACTACATTTTAACTGCTGAAAGTGAAGCAAACGTCATGAAAGATGTTGTTAATTATACCTAAGATGTTGTTAAAGCATAAAGAATGATTTGATGGAGTATAACTGGGACTTGGGAACAGGTAGTGAAAGAAATTAAAATGTTTCATGTCTGTCCTACAAAAAATTGAGATTCTTCCATAACCCAGTTACATACTTGATTTTGTCCCACAATGGATTTAAAAGAGCTAATAAGAAGCCATTTAACAAAACAGAGAATGAAAACTAGACCCAGAAGACGTATAAACTGAATAGAATAACAACCAAGCAAAAGGGAACATCAGGTCAAAAATCCACAGGACTTTCAGTCCTGCAATGCCATTATGGTTAGGCCACCAATTTTGGCTCCCTAGAAGCCAAAACAGAAATGAGAACATGATCCTTTAGCTGGTAAAAGGAATACAATATGTTAACAACTTCCAAAACAAAAATGGTCTGGGATGTACACAAAGTGGTGGAAGAATGAACACCAGTGACGACCACTGTCCAGTGCTCTTCCCCCAATTGCTTTAATGATTTAGATAGGCCTTCCAGCTAATCATATACTTTAGATTAATAATATGTGCTGAGTATAGTGCTAGAATCTCTGTTATCACTCACATGTTATAGATGAGAACCCTGAGGCTCACAGAGATAAAAATCTAGACAATATTGTCCCAGCTAACAAGTGGAAGAACCAGAATTCCAAGTTAGGTCTGCTAGTTTCTTTACCATGCTCTTCATTAAACCCAGCTCTATAATGCTGTTATGAGAAGTGAGAAAATACTGACAGCTCTGGCTTAGCTGGAGCCCTTGAGGATTGGAGCACTCTGGTAAACTGAGGAGTGAAGCCACTGGTGCCATCTCATAGTTTGGAAAAGGCAACACTATGATGACAGTGGGTAACACTGGCCTGCCACATAAACACAAAATGTTTCAAAACCCCACCTGGGGAGGAGTATTCTCCATCATAGCTGCCTTTTCATGCCATGAAATAAGAGTCCACACACCTCTCATCATATCCATGGCAGAAATTTGAAGATTGTTTTTTGATTGTTTTATCAAAGAAAGCAGAAGATTGCTTTTATTTAAAAAAATGTTTTTAAGGATACTCATCATTGAGCTTTTACAGTGAAGCTTTGGTTTCACAACTTAATGCAAGATCTGATTTGCTTGATTCTGTGGTCCAATCGGCTTTAAGTTCTGAGATGCTTTTGTTCAGTATTAGGGAGACTGCAGAAGTGTAGTAGGAAGCAGACTGAGTTTGGAATCTGAGGACCTGGGTGCAAGCTTTGTCACTTAAATTGATTATGTTGAGTGATCTTGATCTTCAATTTTCTTATCTACAAAATTGAGACAATAAATCCTAGTATTCAGAACAAAGATGAAAATAGATACGTTAAAAAATTATTAGACCGGGTGCAGTGGCTCATGCCTGTAATCCCAGCACTTCCGGAGGCTGAGGAGGGTGGATAACGAGGTCAGGAGTGCAGTCAGCCTGGCCAACATGGTGAAATCCTGTCTCTACTAAAATACAAAAAATTAGCCGTGCACGGTGGTGCGTGCCTGTAGTCCCAGCTACTCAGGAGGCTGAGGCAGGAGAATCACTTGAGCCCAGGGGCAGAGGTTGCAGTGAGCCGAGATCGTGCCACTGCATTCCAGCCTGACAACAGAGCAAGACTTCGTCTAAAAAAAAAAAAAAGAAAGAAAGAAAGAGAAAAAAAAAAGAAAAAACTTTATGAACCCTAAATTGAAATTAAAATATACAGTATTACTTTTCTGAATTGAATTAAAAAGGCGAGAAGCTAGTTGAAAGAGCATTAGGTTAACGTTAACAAGATCACAGTATTTACCTAGCCAGTATTTACTGGGACTGGATCCAGTCCAGTCTTGCTCTGTCACCACGCTGGAGTGCCGTGATGCAATCTCTGCTCACTGCAACCTCCGCCTCCCGGGTTCAAGCAATTCTCCTGCTTCAGCCTCCTGAGTAGCTGGGACTACAGGCATGCGCCACCATGCCCAGCTAATTTTTGCATTTTTAGTAGAGACCAGGTTTCACCATGTTGGCCAGGATGGTCTCGATCTCTTGACCTCGTGATCTGCCCGCCTTGGCCTCCCAAAGTGCTGGGATTACAGGTGTGAGCCACCACGCCTGGCCATAAATCTTTTAAATGCCATTTTTTTTTTTAGCTATTAAATTAAGTTAGATTGGTGTTACCAAAAGCCTCCTCTTTTGTCCCCCTTTCTTTTTTCTTTTCTTCAACTTTTTTTTAAAATTATGGGTTACATGTGCAGGATAAATTGGTTTGTTACAAAGCTAAATGTGTGCCATGGTGGTTTGCTGCACAGATCACCCCATCACTTAGATATTAAGCCGAACATCCATTAGCTATTCTTCCTGATGCTCTCTCTCCCACCACTCCCAACAGGCCCCAGTGTGTGGTGTTCCCCTCCTTGTGTGCATGTGTTCTCATCGTTCAGCTCCATTTATAAGTGAGAATATGCAGTGTTTGGTTTTCTGTTCCTGTGTTAGTTTGCTGAGAATAATGGCCTCTAGCTTTATCTATGTCCCTGCAAAGGACATGATCTCATTCCTTTTTATGGCTGCATGATATTCCATTGTTTATGTGTACCATATTTTCTTTATCCAGTCTATTATTGATGGGCATTTGGGTTGATTCTATGTCTTTGCTCTTGTGAATAGTGCTGCAACGAACATATGTGTGCATGTATCTTTATAATAGAATGGTTTATATCCCTTTGAGTATATACCCAGTAATGGGATTGCTGGGTCAAAGGGTATTTCTGCTTCTAGATCTTTAAGGAATCACCACACTGTCTTCCACAATGGTTGAACTAATTTACATTCCCACCAAACAGTGTAAAAGCATTCCTTTTTCTCTGTAGCCTCATCAGCATCTGTTGTTTCTTGACTTTTTAATAAGCCATTCCGATTGGCATGAGATGGTATCTCCTTGTGGTTTTGATTTGCATTTCTCTGATGATCAGTGATGCTGAGCTTATTTTCCTTTTTTTTTTTTTTTTTTTTTTTTTGCTGCATGAATGTCTTCTTTTGATAAGTGTCTGTTCATGTCCTTTGCCCACTTTTTAATGGGGTTTTCTTTCTGGTAAATTTGCTTAAGCTCCTTGTAGACTCTGGATATTAGACTTTTGTTAGATGGATAGATTACAAAATTTTTCTTCCATTCTATAAGTTGTCTGTTCACTATGATGATACTTTATCTTGCTGTGCAGAAGTTCTTTAGTTTTATTAGATCCCATTTGTCAATTTTTGCTTGCGTTGCAATTGCTTTTGGCATTTTTGCCTTGAAATCTTTGCCCATGCCTGTGTCCTGAATGGTATTGCCTAGGTTTTCTTCTAGGGTTTTTATAGTTTTGGATTTTACATTTAAGTTCAACAGCCCCCTTTTAATCCCTAAACATTTTGGTTTTTGACTGTCAGCTTCCACTTATGTTTTCATGTTTGTGTAAGAATATAAATTAAAATCAAGAATATTATGGTCTGAATTTCTATTTTGGAAAAGTATGAAACGTGAAAATTCTTAGTATTTGTAACTAACACATGTAAAATCTCTCAAATTGATTTTTGAAATAGTTTTATGTGTTAACAGATTTGAATAGTGGCATCTGGGTGATAAATTTCAAATTGTCAATGTGGTAAAACCTTTAGTTGATATCCAGTCAGAGGTTCAACTCTTAAAAAACTGCATTTTTGCTTATGTTTACAATCTAATTTCCTAGGGTCACCATAACAAAGTACCACAAACAGGGTATTTACACAATAGAAATTTGTTTTCTTACAGCCGGGAAGCTAGAAGTCTAAGATCAAGACATTAGCAGGATTGGTTCCTTTTAAGGGCGGTAAGGAAGAATCGTTCTATGCCTTTCTCCTAGTTCGTGATAGTTTCCTAGCTGTTATGGGTCTCTACAAATTCATATTTTGAAGTTCTAACCCTCAGAACCTCAGAATAAGGCTTCATTTGAAGAGAAGATCTTTACAGAGTTAATCAAGTTAAAATGAGGTCATTATAGTGAACTCTACTCCAATATGAATGGTGTCCTTACAAGAAAAATAAATTTGGATTCAGACTCATACAGAGGAATGATGATGTAAAGACACAAGAAGAAAACAAGCCATCCACAAAACAAGTAGAGAGACCTGAAACAGATCTTTCTCCCACAGCCCTCAGAAGCAACAAACCCCACTGACACCTTGATCTCAGACATCTAGCTTCCAGAACTGTGAGAAAGTAAATTTCTGTTATTTAAGTACCCAGGTTGTGGCACAGTCAGCCCTTCATATCCGGGGGCTTAACCAACCACAGATCAAAAATATTCAGAAAAAATTTGATGGTTGTGTATGTACTGAACATGTATAGACTTTTTTTGGTCATTATTCCCTAAACAATACAGTATAACTATTATTTACATGGCATTTACATTGTATTAGGTATGATAAATAATCTAGAGATGATTTAAAGTATACAGGAGGATATATGTAAATTATTTGCAAATACTGCACCATTTCTATAAGAGACTTGTGCATCCATGAATTTTGGTATCTGAGGGAAGTCCTAGAACAAATTCCCCCAGAATACTGAGGGACAGCTATACTTTGTTACAGCAGTCCTAGCAAACTAAGAAACTGGCAATCTTTGGCATTCCTCGGCTTGCAGACGCATCACCCCGATCTCTGCCTTTGGGGTCACATGGTGTTCTCCCTGTGTGCATGTCTGTTTCCAAATTTTCCCTTTGGATAAGGACACTAGTCATATTGGATTAGGGCCCACCACAGTCTAGTGTGACTTCTTCTTAACTAATCACATCTGTCACAACTGTGTTTTCAAAAACAGAGGTACTGGAGCTGAGGACTTCAAAAATGAAGGGGAGACACCAGTAAACCCATGACAATTACTCACTGTGGTAAACTGAAAAACTCAGCCACAATATTTCACAGCTCATCTCATCATGAGGTAGAGTCAGTTCCCTCATCCCTTGAGTCTGGGCAGGACTCGTGACTTACTCTGACTAAAATGGAGCAGTGGGGATGCTGAGTGAGGTCTGGAGCCAGCCTCAGAAGTCTCGCAGCCTCTACCTTCCGCCTCTTGGAATGCTGCCCTGAAAGTGCCATGAACAAAGCCAATTCAGCCTTCCGGAGGATGAAAGACCTTGTGGAGGGGAGCCAGTGCGCCCCAGCCAGCAGCAACTGCCAGGTCTGTGAGTGAGACTACCGTGGACCTTCTAAACTAGTGGCCAGATTTGGCCCACTGCCTATTTTTGTATGGCCTGCAAACGTAAGAAATTTTTTTACAATTTGAATGGTTAGAAAAATTAAAAGGAGAAGAATATTTTGTGATATGTGAAAATCACATAAAATTCAAATTTTAGAGTCCACAAATAAAGCTTTATGGGAACACAGTCGCACTACTGTTTACATATTGTCTGTGGTTGCTTTCGTGCTATACCGGCAGACTTGAATATTTGTGACAGAGACCAAATGGTCATCAAAACATAAAATATTTATTATCTAACCCTTTACAGAAAAAGTTTTTCTACCCCTATCCTAAGCACAGCCAGTTCTCTGCTGATTACAACTGCATAATGAGGTCGAAGGGCAGCAAGCAGAGGAACTGTCCAGCCAATCCACAGATCACAACAAGAGTAAGACCTTATTTAACATGACTAAGTTTAAGGATGGTGTGTTACACAGCAATAGATAACCACTTTTAGATAATAGTTACCTGATTTCTAGTCACGTATTTTTTTTTTTTTTTTTTAAGACAGGATTTTGCTTTGTTGCCCAGGCTGGAGAGAAGTGGCACAATCTCAGCTCACTACAGCCTCCCCGTCCTGGGCTCAAGTGATCCTCCCACCTCAGCCTCCCAAGTAGCTGAGACTACAGGTGCACCCCACCATGCTTGGCTAATTTTTAAATTTCTTGTAGAGACAAGGTCTCATTATATTGCCCAGACTGGTCTCAAACTCCTGGGCTAAAGCGCTCCTCTCGTCTTGGCCTCCCAAAGTGCTGGGATTATAGGGGTGGGCCACTGTACCCAGCCTAAAAAATAGCTTTTAATATGAAGACAAAACAAAACATGCCTTCTTTTGGGAAAGAAAAAAACTGTGAAGACACTGAGAATTTAGAAGTCAAACTTCTCAAACCTTTTTTCATATCCATAGCATTTATTTTCAGGTATTTCTTTTTAACTAACACTTTAAAGAGAAAATGACTGGTAGAACTAAAACTCTCCACTAAATTTTGTTAAATCCCCTCAGGGTACATTGGATTTTGTACTACATTCTGATTTTCAGAATTTCATGCTCTTTGACTAGTAGCTTAAGATTTTGACCAGGTCTACTGAAAAGAGCCTTCCAAAGCTCACTCTTTCCTTTGCATACTGGTAAAAGAATTGAGCTGCTCTGAGATGAACCTGGGAAGAAATAGGTTGTCAGTTTGTTTTCTGAGTACTTCTATGGTTAACTGACTTCCTGTGCAGGAGACACAGCCATAGCCTAACCACAGAGACATGCAGTTTCCAGCTCTAACAATGACAACTAGGACCCATGAGGTCTGGGAAAACCTGGGCCTGAATCTTCCCACTTCATCTGGAGCTCCTGCCTCAACAACAGCAAAGTTCACAGGGGCTGCCAGGGAAATGACTGAATGAAGAGTTAAAAGACCCAAGTTCTCATCTCGTGCCACCTTAGGTATCTTCTCGACAAATGAGGAGTATAAGTAACACCTAACATGTCCTTCATTCGGATGCTGAATGTTAACAATGTGTCCAGTATTGTTCTAGGGACAGAACAGTAAACAAAACTAAGCCCTTTCTCTTACAGAACTCCTCATGGAAGAGAGAAAATTCTACAGTGAGAGAAGCTAAACAATACACATATAAACAAGCAAATACTGCATGGCGGTAAGCGCCATGAAGGAAAACAAAACAAGGTAAGAAGTAGCTACGTGTTACACCGGATGATGAGGTAACAGCTGAACACAGGCCTGAAGGAAGAGGAATCCATGTACATATCTGCAGAAAATGCCTTCCAGCCAGAGGGAACTGCTTGTGAAAAGTCCCTGAGGCAAAAGCATGCTTAGCGTATTTGAGGAATAGTGGAGAGGCAGTGTGGCTGCAATGGAGAGAGAGAAGAGGGCCAGATCCTGTTGGAATTTTTATTTATGAGTTTATCTTTAGAAACCGGGTCTCGTTCTCTTCCCCAGACCAGAGTGCAATGGCACAACCTTTGCTCACTGCAGCCTTATCTCCTGGGCTCAAGCGATCCCCCCATCTCAACCTCCCAAGTAGCTGGGATTACAGATGCACACCACCACACCCAGGTAACTTTTGTATTTTTTGTAGAAACAGAGTCTCACTATGTTGCCGAGGCTGGCTTCAAGCTCCTGGGTTCAAGGGATACTCCCTCCTTGTATCCCAAAGTGCTTATAGGCATGATCCAGCCTGACCCTTAGGACTCTTTTTTTTTTTTTTGAGACGGAGTTTCGCTGTTGTCGCTCAGGCTGGAGTACAAAGACGTGATCTCCGCTCACTGCAACTTCCGCCTCCCGGGTTCAAGCGATTCTCCTGCCTCAGCCTCCCGAGTAGCTGGGATTACAGGCATTAGCCACCAGGCCTGGCTAATTTTTATACTTTTAGTTGAGACAGGGTTTCACCATGTTGGTCAGGCTGGTCTCGAACTCCCGACCTCAGGTGATCCACCTGCCTTGGCCTCCCAAAGTGCTGGGATTATAGGCTTAAGCTACCATGCCCAGCCATGTAGGACTTTTTGGATCATTGATACTTTGGATTATTCTGAATGAGATGAGAGATCCCTGGAGAGCTTGAATAGAGGAGTGACAATGTTTTGTTTAAATGACACTTTTATTTATGTTTAAAAAGGATCTTTTGGCTGCTATGTTGAGAAAAGATGGCAAAGCAGCAAGGGTGAAATCACAGAGACCATTAGAAGGCTAAAACAATAACACAGGTCAGGATTATTGTGGCTGAGTAAAGTGGAAGTGTAACAGGTGAACACAGAATGGGTATGTTTTGGAGGTAACCCCAACCAAGATTTTCTGATGGAAAAGTGGTGGGGTATGAGAAAATGAGAAGAGTCAAGAATGAACCAAGGTTTTTCACTGAGCAAATGGGGAGATGAAGCTGCCATGCACTGAAGTGGGGAAGGCTTTGGGAGAGACATGTTTTGGAAGAGAAGGAATCAGGTTTTGTTTTTGGACATGTTGAGCTTGAGATGTCTATTAGACCTCCAGGAAGGCATGTTGAGGAAGTAGTATGAATACAGGAGTGTGAAATTTAGGGGAATAGTCCATGCCTGAGAGATGCTTGAGAATTATCAATATGGAGATGTTATATAGAGATAGAAAATTTGCTGCTTTATTGGGCTGGTTACCATTTTGGGCAACTGGTCCCCGGTCTTGCTGGAGAAACTCTGAGGAGCTAGGTAGAAAGTATGTCAGAACTGTGTGAGTGAGACATGATACAGAGGACTAGCCATGAGCTCTTGTTCCCCTTGATCAAGGGTTGTTCATTGGGGTATTAATTCTCTCAAACCTCCAGATTTCTTTTCTTTTTCATTATACTTTAAGTTCTGGGATACATGTGCAGAACATGCAGGTTTGTTACATAGGTATACACATGCCATGGTGGTTTGCTGCACCCATCAACCTGTCATCTACATTAGGTATTTGTCCTAATGCTATCCCTCCTCTAACTCCCCACTCCCTGACTGGCCCCAGTGTGTGATATTCTCCTTCCTGTGTCCATGTGTTTTCTTTGTTCAACTCCAACTTATGAGTTAGAACATGTGGTGTTTGGTTTTCTGTTCCTGTGTTAGTTTGCTGAGAATGATGGTTTCCAGCTTCATCCATGTCCCTCAAAGGACATGAACTCATCCTTTTTCATGGCTGCATAGTATTCCATGGTGTATATGTGCCGCATTTTCTTTATCCAGTCTATCACCAATGGGCATTTGAGTTGTTTCCAAGTTTTGCTATTGTGAATAGCACTGCAATAAACATCCATGTGCATGTGTCTTTATAGTAGAATGATTTATAATCCTTTGAGTATATATCCAGTAATGGGATTGCTGGGTCAAATGGTATTTCTGGTTCTAGATCCTTGAGGAATTTCCATACTGTCTTCCACAATAGTTGAACTAATTTACACTCCCACCAACAGTGTAAAAGTGTTCCTATTTCTCCACATCATCTCCAGCAACTGTTGTTTCCTGACTTTTTAATGATTGCCATTCTAACTGGTGTGAGATGGTATCTCATTGTGGTTTTGATTTGCATTTCTCTAATGACCAGTGATGATAAGCTTTTATTCATATGTTTGTTGGCTGCATAAATGCCTTCTTTTGAGAAGTGTCTGTTCATATCTTTTGCCCACTTTTTGATGAGTTCATTTGTTTTTTTCTTGTAGATTTAAGTTCCTTGCAGATTCTGAATATTAGCCTTCTGTCAGATGGATATACTACAAAAATTTTCTCCATTCTGTAGGTTTCTGGTTCACTCTGATGATAGTTTCTTCTGCTGTGCAGAAGTTCTTTAGTTTAATTAGATCCCATTTATCTATTTTGGCTTTTGTTGCCATTCCTTTTGGTATTTTAGTCATGAAGTCTTTTTCCATGCTTATGTCCTGAATGGTATTGCCTAGGTTTCCTTCTAGGGGTTTTTATGGTTTTAGGTGTTATGTTTAAGTCTTTAATCCATCTTGAGTTAATTTTTGTATAAGGTGTAAGAAAGGGGTTCAGTTTCAGTTTTCTGCATATGGCTAGCCAGCTTTCCCAACACCATTGATTAAACAGGGAATCCTTTCCCCATTGCTTGTTTTTGTCAGGTTTGTCAAAGACCAGATGGTTGTAGATGTGTGGTGTTATTTCTGAGGCCTGTGTTCTGTCCATTGGTCTATATATCTGTTTTAGTACCAGTACCATGCTGTTTTGGTTACTGTAGCCTTGTAGTAGAGTTTAAAGTCAGGTAGCATGATGTCTCCACCTTTGTTCTTTTGCTTAGGATTGTCTTGTCTATACGGGCTCTTTTTTGGTTCCATATGAAATTTAAAGTAGTTTATTCCAATTCTGTGAAGAAAGTCAGTGGTAGCTTGATGGGGATAGCATTGAATCTATAAATTACTTTGGGAAGTATGGCCGTTTTTACAATACTGATTCTTGCTATCCATGGACATGGAATGTTTTTCCATTTATTTGTGTCCTCTCTTACTTCCTTGAGCAGTGGTTTGTAGTTCTCCTTGAAGAGGTTCTCCACATCCACTTTAAGTTGTATTCTTAGGTTTTTATTCTCTTTGTAGCAATTGTGAATGGGAATTTACTCATAATTTGGCTCTCTGTCTATTACTGGTGTATAGGAATGCTTGTGATTTTTGGACATTGAATTTATATCCTGAGACTTTGCTGAAGTTACTTATCAGTTTAAGGAGATTTTGGGTTGAGATGATGGGGTTTTCTAAATATACAATCATGTCATCTGCAAACAGAGACAATTTGACTTTCTCTCTTCCTATTTGAATACCCTTTATTTCTTTCTCTTACCTAATTGCTCTGGCTAGAACTTCCAACACTACGTTGAATAGGAGTGGTGAGAGAGGACATCCTTGTCTTGTGCATGTTTTCAAAGGGAATGCTTCCCGCTTTTGCCCATTCAGTATGATATTGCCTGTGGGTTTGTCATAAATTTAGCTCTTATTATTTTGAGGTATGTTCCTTCAAAACTTAGTTTATTGAGAGTTTTTAGCATGAAGGGGTGTTGAATTTTATTGAAGGCCTTTTCTGCATCTATTGAAATAATCATGTGGTTTTGTCATTGGTTCTGTTTATGTGATGGATTATGTTTATTGATTTGTATATGTTGAACAAGCCTTGCATCCCAGGGATGAAGCCAACTTGATCGTGGTAGATAAGCTTTTTGATTTGCTGCTGGATTTGGTTTGCCAGTATTTTATAAAGGATTTTCTCATCAATGTTCATCAGGGATATTGGCCTGAAATGTTCTTTTTTGTGTGTGTCTCTGCCAGGTTTTGATATCATGATGATGCTGGCCTCATAAAATGAATTAGGGAGGAATCCTTCTTTTTCTATTGTTCAGAAGAGTTTCAGAAGGAATGGTACTGGCTCCTCTTTGTACCACTGGTAAGTCAGGTGTGAATCCCCCTGGTCCTGGCCTTTTTTTGGTTGGCAGGCTATTAATTACTGACTCAATTTCAGAACTTGTTATTGGTCTATTCAGGGATTCCACTTCTTCTTGGTTTAGTCTTGGGAGGGTGTATGTGTCCAGGAATTTATGCATTTCTTCTAGATTTTCTAGTTTATTTGCATAGAGGTGTTTATAGTATTCTCTAATGGAAGTGTGTTTTTCTGTTGGATCAGTAGTGATACCCTCTTTATCATTTTTTGTTGTGTCTATTTGATTCTTCTTTTTTTTCTTATTAGTCTGGCTAGCGGTCTATTTTGTTAATATTTTCAAAAAACCAGCTCCTGGATTCACTGAGTTTTTGAAGTGTTTTTCATGTCTCTATCTCCTTCAGTTCTGCTCTGATCTTAGTTGTTTCTTGTCTTCTGCTAGCTTTTGAATTTATTTGCTTTTGCTTGTCTAGTTCTTTTAATTGTGATGTTAGAGTGTTGATCTTAGATCTTTCCCACTTTCTCCTGTGGGTATTTAGTGCTATAAATTTCCCTCAAACACTGCTTTTGCTGTGTCCCAGAGATTCTGGTACATTGTGTATTTGTTCTCATTGGTTTCAAAGAATTTATTTCTGCCTTAATTTCGTTATTTACCTAGTGGTCATTCAGGAGCAGGTTTTTCAGTTTCCATGTAGTTGTGCAGTTTTGACTGAGTTTCTTAATCCTGAGTTCTAATTGGATTACACTGTGGTCTGAGAGACTGTTATTATTTCCATTCTTTTGCATTTGCCGAGGCATGTTTTACTTCCAATTATGTGGTCAATTTTAGAATAAGTGTGATGTGGTACTGAGAAGATTGTATAATCTGTTGATTTGGGGTGGAGAGTTCTATAGATGTCTATTAGGTCTGCTTGGTCCAGAGCTGAGTTCAAGTCCTGAATATTCTTGTTAATTTTCTGTCTTGTTGATCTGTCAAATAGGCAGTGGGGTGTTAAAGTCTCCCACTATTATTGTGCAGGAGTCTAAGTCTCTTCGTAGGTCTCTAAGAACTTGCCTTATGAATCTAGGTGCTCCTGTGTTGGGTGCATATATATGTAGGATAGTTAGCTCTTCTTGTTGCATTAATGCCTTTACCATTATGTAATGCCCTTTGTTGTTTTTTTTGATCTTTGTTGGTTTAAAGTCTGTTTTATCAGAGACTAAAATTGCAACCCCTGTGTTTTTTTTTTTTTTTTCTTTGCATTTGCTTGGTAAATATTCCTTCATCTCTGTATTTTGAGTCTATGTGTGTCTTTGCACATGAGATGGGTCTCCTGAATACAGCACACCGATGGGTCTTGACTCTTTATCCAATTTGCCAGTCTGTGTCTTTTAATTGGGGCATTTAGCCTATTTACATTTAAGGTTAATGTTATGTGTGAATTTGATCCTTTCATTATGATGCTAGCTGGTTAATTTGCCCATTAGTTGATGCAGTTTCTTCATAGTGTTGATGGTCTTTACAATTTGGTATGTTTTTGCAGTGGCTAGTAATGGTTTTTCTTTTCCATATTTAGTGCTTCCTTCAAGAGCTCTTGTAAGGCAGGCCTGGTGGTGACAAAATCCCTCAGCATTTGCTTGTCTGTAAAGAATTTTATTTCTCCTTCATTTATGAAGCGTAGTTTGGCTGAATATGAAATTCTGGGTTGAAAATTCTTTTCAAGAATGTTGAATATTGGCCCCCACTCTCTTCTGGCTTGTAGAGGTTCTGCCAAGGGATCTGCTGTTAGTCTGATGGGCTTCCCTTTGTGGGTAACCCAACCTTTCTCTCTGGCTGCCCTTAACATTCTTTCCTTCATTTCAACCTTGGTGAATCTGACAATTATGTGTCTTGGGGTTGCTCTTCTCAAGGAGTATCTTTGTGGTGTTCTTTATATTTCCTGAATTTGGATGTTGGCCTATCTTGCTAGGTTGGGGAAGTTCTCCTGGATATATCCTGAAGAGTGTTTTCCAGCTTGGTTCCATTCTCCCTGTCACTTTCAGGTACACCAATCAAGTGTAGGTTTGGTCTTTTCACATAGTCCCATATTTCTTGGTGTCTTTGTTTGTTCCTTTTCATTCTTTTTTCTCTATCTTGTCTTCATGCTTTATTCATTATGTTGATCTTCCATCTCTGATATCCTTTCTTCCACTTGATCAATTCAGCTATTGATACTTGTGTATGCTTCAGGAAGTTCTCATGCTGTGTTTTTCAGCTCCATCAGGTCATTTATGCTCTTCTCTAAACTGGTTATTCTAGTTAACAATTCCTCTAACCTTTTTCAAGGTCCTTAGCTTCCTTGCATTGGGTTAGATCATGCTCCTTTACCTCGGAGGAGTTTGTTATTACTCACTTTCTGAAGCCTACTTCTGTCAATTCGTCAAACTCATTCTCTATCCAATTTTGTTCCCTTGCTGGCAAGGAGTTGTGATCCTTTTAAGGAGAAGAAGTGGTCTGGTTTTTGGAATTTTCAGCCTTTTTGCACTTATTTTTTCTCATCTTTGTGGATTTATCTACCTTTGGTCTTTGATGTTTGTGACCTTGGAATGGGGTTTTTGTGTGGACATCCTTTTTATTGATGTTGATGCTATTCTTTTCTATTTGTTAGTTTTCCTTCTAACAGTCAAGCCTCTCAGCTGCAGGTCTGCTGGAGTTTACTGGAGGTCCACTCCAGACCCTGTTTGCCTGGGTATCACCAACAGAGGTTGCAGAACAGCAGCCTGTTCCTTTCTCTGGAAGCTTCATCCCAGAGGGGCACCCACCAGATGCCAGCTGGAGCTCTCCTGCATGAGATGTCTATCAACTCCTGCTGGGCGGTGTCTCCTAGTCAGGAGGCACAGGGGTCAGGGAGCCACTTGAGGAGACAGTCTGTCCCTTAGCAGAACTCAGGTGCTGTGCTGGGAGATCTGCTGCTCTCTTCAGAGCCGGCAGGCAGGAATGTTTAATTCTGCTGAAGCTGAGTTTATAGCCACCCCTTCCCCGAGTTGCTCTGCCTCAGGGAGATGGGAGTTTGGTCTATAAGACCCTGACTAGGGCTGCTGCCTTTCTTTCAGAGATTCCCTTCTCAGAAAGGAGGAATCTAAAGAGGCAGTCTGGCCTCAGTGACTTTGCCAAGCTGTGTTGGGCTCTGCCCAGTTTGAACTCCCAGGCAGCTTTGTTTACACTGTGAGGGGAAAACTGCCTACTCAAGCCTCAGTAATGGTGGATGCTCCTTCCCCAACTAAGCTCAAGCATCCCAGGTTGACTTCAGATGCTGTGCTGGCAGCGAGAATTTCAAACCAGTGGATCTTAGCTTACTGGTCTCCGTGGGGGTGAGATCTGCTGAGCTAGACCACTTGGCTCCCTGGCTTCAGCCCCCTTTCCAGGGGAGTGAACAGTTCCATCTCTCTGGCCTTCCAGGTGCCACTGGGGTATGAAAAAAAAAAACTCCTGCAGCTAGCTCAGTGTCTGCCCAAATGGCTGCTTAGTTTTGTGCTTGAAATCCAAGGCCCTGGTGGTATAGGCAACGAAGGGAATCTCCTGGTATACAGGTTGTGAAGACTGGGGGAGAAGTTTAGTATCTGGGCCAGAATGCACCATACCTCACAGTTCAGTCCCTCATGGCTTCCCTTGGCTAGATGAGGGAGTTCCCCAACCCCTTACACTTCCTGGTTGAGGCAACACCCTACCCTGCTTCAACTTGGCCTCTGTGGGCTGCACCCACTGTCTAACCAGTCCCAGTGAGATGAGCCAGGTGCCTCAGTTGGAAATGCAGAAATCATCTGCCTTCTGCATTGATCTTGCTGGGAGCTGCAGACCGGAGCTGTTCCTATTTGGCCATCTTGCCAACCACTGCCTTTTTTTTTTTTTAGACAGGGTCTCTCTCTGTCACCCAGGTTGGAGGTGCAGTGGACAATCTCAGCTCACAGCAACCTCCAGTTCCTGGGCTTAAGCTATCCTCCCATCTCAGCCTCCTGAGTAGATGGGAACACATGTGCGCACCACCATGCCTGGCTATTTTTTTGTATATTTAGTAGAGATGAGGTTTCACCATATTGCCAAGGCTGGTCTTGAACTCCTGAGCTGAAGTGACCCACTCACCTTAGCCTTCCAAAGTTCTGAGATTACAGGGTGGGCCACTGTGCCCAGCTAAACTTCCATATTTTTTTGTGTGCATCAGAATGCCTGATCATGTTCCCTTAGGCATCCCATATGATGGTTGCTATGGTAGGCTTAGACATGACCCCCAAAGGTATCCAGGCCCTAACATCTGGAACCTATGAATATTACTTTATATATAGATATAAAAAATGGACTTTTCAGATGTGATTAAATTAATCACTTTGAAATGAAGAGATTATCCTTGATTGTCTGGGTGATCCCTAAGTGCAATCCCACGTGTCCTTATAAAAGGGGGATTTGACTAACAATGAAAAAGAAGGCCATGTGATGAAACCAGATTCAGAGAGACAAGATGCTACACCACTGGCTTTGAAGATGGAAGAAGGGGTCATGAGCCAAGGAATGTATGTCAAGAACCAGAAAAGTTGAGGAAGGAGGTTCTCCCCTTGACCCTCCAGAGGAAGCATGACTGTACCAACACCTCAATTTAGCCCTGTAAGATTTAGTTTGGATTTCTGGCACATATAACTGTAAGGGAAAAGTTTTATGTTGTTTTAAGCTACCAAGTTTTGTGATAATTTGTTATAGCAGCCATCAGAAGCTAGTACAGTGGCAGAGAACAGTGTTTCCAGGTTATACCTGCATGTTGTGGCAGCAATGGCCAGCATAAAAGGTGGACTAAGAGGACATGAAGCAAGGAACTAGTCTGGACCAATATCCATTGGTCCCTTCACATCACTTGGATCTGTTCTTGCCCTATGTTAAATATAGTGCATCAGAGAGCCTTCAAGGTGTTGTGTGGTCTCAAAATCTATTAAATACTCAATTCAGGAGGATTGATGGAACAAGCTGGAGCCTCTGTGGTTGCCACTGCTCCCAGGCTATAATTGGTGTTTATCATCTTCTTCCTCCACTATCCTTTCCATATTTTTCTCACATTTGGCTTCACTTCAGTAGGTATAGGATGCTTGTCTGGTGGGGTGACCTGACTTTCACTTCTGAGGGATTGGAGCCCGTGGTTAGGTTTTCCTTGTTGGATCATGATTCCTATAATTGCCCATTTATGGTTATCACTGAGCATGGAAGCACCAAGAAATACCTCTGATTCCAGATGCACTTCTTCCTGCTCTGACTATACAACACTAATCCTAGCTCCTCATAGTAACCCGGGAAAAGAGTTATATTAATAATTAATAATTTCTGAATCGAACTTTTGGTCCATTGGCTTTAAAAATCAAACATGACTAGATGCTAATAGTAGTTTCAGATTCAATAGAACCTTTACTGAGTGCCCTTGTGGAAACATCCTTCTCCTACTGCTCATAAAAAAGAACCAGTCACAACTTAAGGCTGCAGGAATAGGAAGCACAAGTTCACAAGTGAGTCCTTGAGAATTATGGTGAGAGGGGTCAATGCTACTCCCACCCTCTTGGTTCCCAGAACCGTGTATTCTAGCTATTGGGTATACAACATTATATGTCAGTTATTGGTCCATTGTGTATACTGCATGCACCCCACTTCTGCAGGATATGTTTTTCTTGATATGATGTCATAGCTGAGCCTTTAATTGACCATTCCACCATTCTATCATTCTGGCTTCTTCCAGGTGATTTAGTATATAGTAGGACAAATGAGTTCCATAGTTATATGCCAGACATCACCTCCTCTTCACTGTAAAACAGGTCTGTTGGTCTAATACAATATAATATGTAAATTTCATGTCAAGAAATCAGACATTCTATAAGACCTGGAGTGGGGGTTGCTGGAAGAGGCACCACAGGTATCGAAGGCAAACCCATACCCAGAGAGAGAGGTATCAAATCTAGTGAGGATGAATCATTGGGTATGAAGGGGTCCAGCATATCCTAGCCAATCATAATCCTGAATGCCACAATCCCAAATGTTGAAATTCCAAAAGATCTGGAAAAACTAATTTTTAAAATTATTTAAAATATACTTATTTACATTTTTAAAAGGGGATTTATTTGAGAAACATATAAAAACACATCAGAACATTTCATGGGCCACTTTAAACAATAAAATGGACAATAATAACACACATATTTTAGCAAGCATAAACACTCAGGTATACTAATGATAGTCACACAGATATAACAGGTATGAGTAGGCAAACTGTATGGTAAAGAAATAGGTCAAAAAGGGAAATGTATAAACAAATGTCACTATGGTTGGTAATTGTGTGCACTCAGCTTTATAACTGTGGTCATCTAAAGTACTGTGATGAACAACCTAAGTCTTTTGACAAGATCAATCAAAAATCGCCATGGGTCACCACCACATATGGGGTTATCCAAAGAGCTGAGGTTTCGAGAAATTTCATCTTTCACAAATGCAGATGTATGAAAAGAGAGTCCCTTAATTTACTGAGAAAGTTGCAATGTTTTTACATATACACACAATGCTCACACACAAAGTTGTGATAATGAACTTTTATGAGGTCAAGTTTGCAACAAATGCGTAAAACAAATTAGAACTCTCAAAAAATCTCTATACAATGTCTACCTCCCATATCAGAAATGACACAAAGATGAAACAAAAACATATAGCATAAAAAATTGTAAAAAATAATGTTCGAAATTTAAAGTAGTGAAAAAAAAGCTAAAAAAGAAAAGAAACAACATAAAAAGAAAATTTAACATATGAAAAAGTATGTTACAGGAATAGGTTATGGGCAATTGCATGGTGATCATTCATAAGACCTAGCTAACTTTCACAATCATCAACTATATGTTGAAATCTTGCATCATGATGAATAGCTGCTATTTTTCTTTTCAGATATGGCTCTCCTTGGAGAACACATTCATGTTAACTTTCTATGTGGCATTGCTCTGTTTGAGCTTTTTCAAGTCACCGACATGAACGTTCCCTATTAAATTTTCCAATATTCTGTGTCACGCTTCTGTGTTGTTTGGGGTACTTGGAAATCTATACTGCATGCATTCATATACAGGTCACAAATTTGGTGGAAACAATACTGGTGATTGAACAGCAACACCCAAAATAATGCTTTACCAGGTTTCTACGTATTTTCTAATCCAGTAAAGTTGACACCTAAAATGAAGCCCACAGATCTGCCCTTTGTTAACTTGGCACCCATACACATCTTCTTAAGCCGTACTTAATTTCCAAATAAAGACAACAAGGTAATAGTTCTAACATGATGCAACTATTCTGTGATTGTGATCTTCAGAATTTTAGGCATCAGGGATTTTAGACTTTAGGGATTTTGATTTTTCTGGGATTTCAACATTTGGGATTACAGTGTTCCAGACTGTGTCTTGCAGGATTATGATCTAAACCTCCCCTTCTAGTAATATAGTAATCACATGATCAATAATAAATGCTACCATGTGGCTGGCTGGTTTCCTCACAATAATAGTGCCATAGCAAGTGCTTGGTGTCAGTCTCTGCAGATGTCAGGAAGGGCATTCATGAATGCCAGTGGCTGTAAGAGCCATAATAAGAGGAATGCCATAATCTTGGGCTCATTGATAGCACCATCCCTACAACAATGGCCACTCATGGGCCCATTGCCCAAGTACTGAGGTGGCTGAGAGGAGATGCTGGCTTAGATCCATAGGACAACTCATCCTGCCTACCTGTTCAGTGCCTCCCCTTCAAAGATACAGGTGTGTTGCTCCCATTTCCATGACTCTTTCCCAAACTTCCTTTTCTCTTGTCTTTCAATCTTTCTCTTCCCAGGATCCCTACTAGCCAGCCAAGCCACTCTTCACTTCTCTATGTTCTGTGTATGTCTGTACCTCAAGCTGTTTTTTGCTTTATTTAAACTGAATGACCAATTACACTGCTGAAAGTCTTGCTGACTGGGAGGATTTTCCTTTTGCACTGTCCTTTGGGACTCCCTCTGAGTATTTCTGAAATGTGATAGCTGTACTTATTCCAGCTCTACGCCAGGCTGGAGTTTTTTCTCTCTGTTAGTTGATTGCAGGGGAATCTCCATAGTGAGAACTGAGGTCGAGGAATTTGTGCAACAGAGGTAGGTAACATGAAGGTCTGTGTCATCTATTCATGTAAACTTATTTGTACCTTTTGGGTCTGCTTGGATCCAAGTCTAAATGTGCCATTTCTATTGTACAGTGGATTGCCTGACCTCATGAAATGGTGAATCGGATAATACCCATCTCATGATCTGTAATTTTATGTCCCATGCTCAGGTACTTAACCTCTGCTGAGGCCCAGAACTACACCAGATGCTGCTTTGCAAATGGTAACTAGTTCTCTGCCATAGATTGCATGGCCTTGCTCCAGAACCCTTGGGTCTGTGATGTGACTCTTCTGTTGGACCTTGGCAAAGACTCCACACAGAATTGGTATCTGCCATAGCTATCTTTAGCACTACTGAGTCTGATGAGTCATATGTCCTGAACGGCAGAACACTTTTCACTGCATCACAGCCTGAATCGGCTGCAGATTCTCTTGCTCTGGTCCCACTCAAACCTGGAAGCTTTCTGAGTCACTCAATAAATGTGTTGAGAACTAGTCCCAAGTATGGAATATGCTGCCTCCAGAATCCAGAGAAGCCTATTTAGTGCTGTGCCTGTTCTTCGTGGTAGGAGAAGCAAAGTACAACTTGTCCTTTACCTTGGATGGGATTTCTCCGCATGACTCAGACTGTTGGACCCAAAAACTAGACCAATGTGGAGAGTATCTGAATCTCCTTGGGATGTAGCTCCCTCCCTCTGGTATACATGTATTTTTACTACAGTATCCATACTACTTGCCACTTCCCACTTATTAAGTTCAATCAATATAAAGGACCTGAATGATGCTCTCTGGAATGTCAATATGATCAAGGCCCTTTCGACTTAATTGTAACAGAGAACAGGAGATATTCCTGGGACCTAATCCTAGATAAAACAGTGGATATGTGCCACTCTCCAGCCTGAAAAAAAAAAAAATCAAGCTATTTTTGATTCTCTTTATTGGTGTTTGTTGAAGAAAAAGATTTTACCAGATTAATTGCAAGTAGAAGCCCTATGATTATTTTATAGATGAAGCCCCTAGTAGAAGTCCCATGATTATTTTATAGATGAAGAAACTGAAGCTCTGGAGGGTTATAAAACCAAGCATTGACCAGACTAGGGCAGCACACTACAGGATCAGAGATATCTGGGCCGTCATAAAGTGGCCCAAAGTTACCTGGAGAGAGAGAGAAAAAAATGATGAAGGAAAACTGCTGACAGATTTTGCTTGCTGCACAGAGAATCATAGATCCTGGTGCTGAGGGTGCTTTGGAAGTCATCTAGCACAACCTCTTACCCTGACAATGAAGTCCCTCTGACACAGTGTTGGATTTAAGGTTATACATTTCATATAGTGAGGAGGGAAAAACACAGGTGTGCAGGTTTGGAGACATACTGTATCTGACAGATATTGCTGTTAATAAACCACCCCAAAACTTACTAGCTTAAACAACACTTTTTATTATTTTCTTTGAACCTATAGGGTTGGCTGAGGGGTTATACTACGTTGAGCTGGGATCAGGAGGGCCTACTTGCTCATACGTCTGTAGTCAGCAGCTGGCCAGCTGCAGGTTTGCTAGCTGGATGGCTTGCTGATCTTAGCTGGGCTCTCTCACTCATCTGCGAACAGCTGGGCTGGCCTGGTAGTTCTCTGTCTGTCTCATTCTCTAGGCTACCCAAGCATATTCTTATGGTAAAGTCAGAGAAACAAGAAGAGTATAACGGCAAGAAGCATAATTAGCTTGTATTCCATATGTTAACAAATGGAGTTAACAATGGCTCATTAGCCAAATAAGTCATACAAGTCCAAAGTCTGGCAGAGCAGAGTGCCCTGGCCACAATGGGAGCAATGAAGACTCAGGCAGGGCCTTGATGCAGGCAATCTAACTCATATAACTCAATTCCAATCCTAGCCATGGCACTTATCAGATAACTCACTTTTCTGAGCCTAAGTTCCCCTAACTAAAAAATAATAATAATAACAACATCTATTTCAAAGCTTATTATAATGATCAAATAATATTTATATAATGTATCTAGTATAGTGCTTGGAACATGAGGGATGTGAAAAAATGGATGGTTCTTCTGATTATAAAGAGAGGTGTCTGAGTTGATATGCCTTTTTCTCTCTACAGTTCAGGATGCTCTGTGGAGGCCGCCAAGGTAGCCCAAAGCTAGAATCTCTCCCTAAACACTTGATTGAGGAAGGCTGGCCTTCTGAGGACCCACACTGGCCACAGCTAAAGGGTCTTAGGACTTTGGGGACTGAAGCTTACCACATCCCTGGGATGCGATATTCTCCAATGTGCTGCCCCCATCCTGACCCAGCCACCAGATGGAGACGATGGGGAAAGCTCTGTGCCTCCTTCTGAAAAAGGCAGTATGAGTATTGGTAAGAGTCAGGCAGGCCAGTGTTTAAAATTCGGCTCAGTCACTTACTGGCTGTGTAACTTTGGGCAACTTAGGTAATGTCTTTAATCTCAGTTGTGTTCTATTCCACAAGCCTTTTGTGAGCCCTAATAAGGTGACATCTGTTTGGGATACAGCATTACAAGGATGATGTATATGTGGGGAAATGGAGGGCTGGAGACAGAGATAATGATCAGGAAGACACGGGCATGATTCTATGTTTCCCTATGGATGAGAATATGTTCGGCCTGACAGCAAGTTTAGTTCAAGAACCAGGAGAATCCAATATTTGTAAACATGTCCTTAAATATAAACACATAGATTTTTAAAAATTATTAAACTTCAAGTTCTAGGGTACATGTGCACAATGTGTACATTTGTTACATAGGTATACACATGTGCCATGTTGGTTTGCTGCACCCATCAACTTGTCATTTATATTAGGTATTTATTCTAATGCTATCCCTCCCCCAATCCCCCACCCTCAGAAGGTCCTGGTGTGTGATGTTCCCCACCCGGTGTCCAAGTGTTCTCATTGTTCAGTTCCCACCTATGAGTGACAACATGTGGTGTTTGGTTTTCTGTCCTTGTGATAGTTTGCTGATAATGATGGTTTCCAGCTTCACCCATGTCCCTGCAAAGGACATGAATTCATCCATTTTTATGGCTGCATAATACTCCATGGAGCATATGTGCCACATTTTCTTAATCCAATCTATCATTGATGGACATTTGGGTTGGTTCCAAGTCTTTGCTAATGTGAATAGAAGCACATAGATTTTAACTGCATTTTTTGCAGAATAGTAATGCAATCTCAGGCATAAAAATGTGATGGCAGAGCAAGCCAAGAGCTTCAGATCTATACAGACTTTGCTTTGTATGCATGCTGTCACCAGAAGTTCACCACTTGTTAGAGACTCTGGAGGCCAGGATCAAGTCTACAGATATAAAAACTGCACCTCGTCCCACCCTGTTGTGCTATCTGTTTCTCAAAGTTCCTGGATTCTTGGTTAGATAAATCAGGCATATAAGATAAGCACATGGTGGATTTGAATCTATTTTTTCTTTGCTTATCCATCCACGACCCACCATAACTGCTGCAGCATACAAAACACTCAGCATAGTACACAACACTTAGAGTAGTACAAAACACTTAGTACAGTACAAAACCCAGGAAGAGCACTCAGTCAGTCTTGGCTCCTTCAAACCCTCCACTTCAGGGAGATAAGAACATCATAGTTAGATTCTATACTTTCTCATCACTTTTAGTTATTGGAACAGCCTTTTAGTTATTGGAACACTTTCAGTTATTGGAACCAGGGTCTTAAAACTTAGATCTGGCTGGGTGCAGTGGTGCACGCCTGTAATCCTAGCACTTTGGGAGGCCAAGGCGGGTGGATCACAAGGTCAAGAGATCGAGACCATCCTGGCAAACATGGTGAAACCCTGTCTCTACTAAAAATACAAAAATTAGCGGGGTGTGGTGGTCCACACCTGTAGTCTCAGCTACTCGGGAGGCTGAGGTAGGAGAATCACTTGAACCCAGGAGGCAGAGGTTGCAGTGAGCCAAGATCGTGCCATTGTACTCCAGCCTGGCGACAGAGCAAGACTCTGTCTCAAAACAAACAAACAAACAAACAAACAAACAACAACAACAAAAAACCTTAGATCTATTCATTTTGAAACAGCCATACCTTGTTCAATTCAAAGTTCTCTTCCTCCCAACCCTGCTGCCCAGCTCAGGCTGCTCTGGGGGCTCTGGTTGCCTGGGATGGAACAGTGGGATGGAGGGAGATATGCAGCTGAAGAATGGTCCACTGTTCACCTCTCTGCACTTAGTTTTCTGGTACTGGGATGTGGGACAGAGAAACAATAAGCCCCACAAGACAACCTCTCCAGATGTGGTCCCTCTGGCAAGCTCCTCTCCTGAATCCATGTTCCTTGTCCAGGGATTGGACAAATTGGAAACACAAGGAACCTCACTGGCCAGTTATTCAGCCCCAAGCAGCCCTTTCCACACCCAAAAAGCATTAGTAGCCCCTTTCAAAAACCCATTTACTCCACCAGCTAGGGGTCTCGTGCCTTGTTTTTCTCTGTGCCCTTGACTGTGGTGGCCCAGAGGCCCGGGAGCTCCTTCCTCTGCCCAACCTTATCTCTCCTCTGGAGACTTTGGCACATGAGGAATTGATTTTTTTCTGCCTTTAGAGAAATAAGAACCTGAGGGAGATGTTCTTTCCCCTATTTTTCTCCCTATCCTGCCTCTGACCTCTCCCCAGGGCTCATCTACCACCGGATCAGCATATCAAGAGGCTGAGCAGACATTCAGCTAGGGATGGAAATGACCATCTGCCCACCATAGTTTACAAGGCAGTTCTCTTGGGCATCACTTCAGTGCCTGTAGGGAAAGATTAGTTGGTGGCCTTCTTCTTGAGAAGGGGGCAGCCTTGCTTTAAATATGAAGGGTCTGCCCAAAAGCAACCTCTTTCCTCTGTAAGTCAGCTTATATCTCTCCTCCTGAAGGGGCCCCAGGGCAGCCTCTACTGTACCCTGTGGTCAGTGGTGACAAGTGAGAAGGGCATCCTGCAGCCAGAAGTAGAAATTTCTTTGAATTCCAAGGGACTTGGATAACTTACACCTCAATAGTTCATTATCTCTGTGTCATAAATCAAAGTCAAGAGCAGGAAAAACTTCAATCAATACTTCACAACATCCTATCACATAGAAATGAGTTGTTGGCAATGAAAAGACCCCCATTTTTCCCTAAAGACTTGCATCAAAGATGAGGTCCCCTGACCAAAGCAATTAGGGAAATTCCTACTGACAGAAGAGATGTAGAAACATCTGTTTCCCACTGATGTCAAGGCCGGGGTGGAGGCGCTGGCCTAAAATAACCTTTCCTGGGCCAAACAGCCTAATGGGACATTTAACCTCTCTGAGACTCAATTTCCTGATCTGTAAAATGACAATTGAATTAGTCTGTATGGCATTCCCAGTTCAGAGACTTTAAGAGTTAAGATAATGGAATGTGGTAATACTGTATAAATAAAAGAAACAAGTAGTAGTTTTAAAAGTTATTTGGAAACCCCCTCCACAATTTGTGACTAGAGATATAATTCAGATTTATAACTGAAGATAATCTTTTCCTATCTCCCCAAATACTTGCAATTTACTTTTTGGCTTACTATTATATTTTATTGTGGATAAGCCAAATGTATTTTGTTCTGATTACATAAAAGCAAAACCAAGTAACTACTCCAATGAGGTAAGTAAACTCATGAACCTAGAACGGTACAGCAAAGATGTAAATGAAAACTCACAGAATGTAATAAAGGACTTTAGTGACAAATGGATAAAGAGCAATGATGTCTGTGTTCAGGACCATTACAATGACCTTAAAACTAAAAGTGGAACCCAAGGGCAGACAGGACAGCAGGCCCCACGGGCACTGGCACCAGCAGCTGGGCCACCAGGGCATCCCTCTTGCCAGCGACCCAGGCACATGGCCTCTTATCTCTGCATATCTGCTTCCCTCTCATGATGAGGGGGTGTGGGCGGAGTAGACAAACTGATGAAAAAGTCTGCTACAAAGTGCGGCTATCTCAGCGAGGTTTTTCCTTAACAACACTGAGTCTTGGGTTTTAGTTACTTGTGATTCTGGTTTTAATAGACTTTGCTGCTGTGGGATGCCTAAGAAGGTTAAATTTGGGGTGCCTTAGGATCACCAGTAAGAAAAACAAACAAACCAATGAAGATTTGGATAACAAGAGAGAAGGTGATTGAAAACTATCAACTCCCTGAAAGTTTTAAACTAGGCATGACGCCTCCTGTGTCTCTCATTCGTCATGTTTCTGAAGACAGTTGACCCGTTGACTTAAACACATCATTTAAGAGAGTCAGCCAGAAATAATGACAGTGTGAGGACCTGCTACCCATGCTGAGTACTGAGAAAGAGCTAGCTCAATAAGAAAAAGTGAACCTTGGCCTATTACTCAGACATCTTTGGCTTAAAAAAAAAAAAATTTCATATCTCACAATAATTTGGGCCAGCAGTTAGAAGGTCAGACCCTAGTCCAGGTTTGAGGCTAATTTTTCAAAAACCTTTTTCCTGGAGCTATTTGGTTAATGCCCCAGAATCCCTTCCCTACTGCCTTCATTGGCTAAATGTTTTGATGTTTTGGAGAGTGCTAGAATCCTAGTTTCATCACTTACCATCTGTATGCCTTGTGTATGTGACTGAACCTCTCTAAGCTTTTCTCGTTATAAAGACTTAAATTGTTAGCTTTCTTTTTATGTCTATGCAATTTGGTTTTTTTGTTATATTTTTTAACTCTTTAACAGCAGTATTTCTCACCTATGATACTTTGTCCTATATCTTCTACCACCATTAGCATAAAGCCAATCTGGGAGACTGTGCTCAATAAATGTTATTATTTTTTGATTTTGGCATAAATATTAATAATCATTTATTGAAAAGTCTCTCTGGGCAAGATATTGAGTCTTGTTACTACATGAGGGGAGACAGGAAGAACAAACAAGGAATGAGTTTTTCCTTAAGGAAGATTCAATTCATTGTGGGGCCAGACAGGTAGACATGCAGCAAACTACTTGGCAGGTCTTTCCTCTTCTCTCCCACAACATGTGACTCTAGGGAGTGATTTGGAGAGTAGAAACTGTTGGAACAGAGCTATTTTCTGGACAGACAATCCTGGCTTCCTGAATCCTGTTTCTACCAAGACACAGGAAGGCAGCTGCTGATGCTCATTCGATGCCCATGCCCCATTTCCCTAAAACAAACACATATTGGACATCAAAGCGGCTATGTAGTTCTTTTCTAGAACTTTCAGTTAGTTGCCTTAAAGGTCCTAACTAGAGGCTGGGCATAGTGGCTCACGCCTGAAATCCCAGCACTTCCAGAAGTTGAGGCGGGAGGATTACTTGAGACCAGGAGTTTGAGATCAGCCTGAAGAGAATAGGAGACTTGGTCTCTACAAAAGTAAAAACAAAACCATTAGCCCGCTGTGGTGGCCTGTGCCCGTAGTCCCAGGCTACTCAGGAGGCTGCGGGGGGCGGGGGGAGGATCACTTGAGCTCAAAAGTTCAAAGCTGCGGTAAGCTGTGATAACACCACTGCACTCTAGCCTGGTGATTGAGTGAGACCCTGTCTCTAAAAAAAGAAAACCAAAAAAGATCCCAAGTAGAACAAGCAGTGATAAGCAGGGCTGTGGAGAGGAAGAGAGTTATTCATGCCTTGTCGTCCTGGTCCCCCTCCTTCTCTAATCACCTTGCAGTCCCTTCAGCCTGCAGGGACCTGGGGCCTCATGGTGGATGCTCCCCTCTGCCAGGCTCTCTCTCTCTTCTGGCCAGTCCATGCTGATCTTGCAGAGTAGAAGGTGAGGTTGGGAGCAAGCTCTGGTTTCCACGGATGAGGGGAGAGGATGCGGCTGAATGAGAACAGAGTGAAGGTAGAGGGACAGAAAAGACAGACTTCCATTTCAGGTTACCATTAGTTTCCTCCTTAATATTCTAAAATCTAACACTATTCGCCAGTAAGAAGACTTGCTTTCTTCTAGTAATACCCCAGTAGCCTATGTGAGGAGATCCTACTCCCATCTGAACAGAACTTTGGTCCTCTGTCTTGTGAAATAATAACTCTGGACTTATGGAGCTCAGGGAGTATTTGTCCCCTCCATGCTTGGGGTTATTGTGAAGCTTTTTGGTGTCAACTGACAATAATGAATGCCTGTTATCCCTAATTTCTCTCCTTCCCAGGTGGGGGAAAGGAGGCAGAGAAGAGTAAAGTTTCAGCCAACCTTGTAACAAGGAAATACAAGTGCTAACGTTAATTCTAGCAGTGTCTTTCTATAGGAGTCCAAGAAGGGTTTGTCCCCCGAGACACTGAGGAAGACATTAGCAGATAGTTGAATCTGAATGTTGATTACACTGCTTTCTTCATGATTTCTAGAGAAACTGCTCGAGTGACACTTTCCTATATTCTGAGAGTACAGCACAAACCCAGCGTAATTGTTTTATTCATTTCTACCACTCCCTACCTTAGACTATGAGACACTTGGTGACAAAGGCTGCCCTATCACCACTAGCAACTAAGGGCATTCAACCTTCCCTCTTGTCTCTGGCATACAACATTTTGTAAAAAGAAAAGAGGGAATCTTTTGCCTCCATTGTAAATGTTTAATTGGTTCAACAGCATCCTCCCTACCACCCATGCTCTCGGAGTTAAATATAAATTCAGCCCGTGATTGACGTGACAAAATATATACAAAGACAAATAAAAGACAGATTGCGTATCAGGTCTGAAGCAGGAAGGCCCGGGAATTCTAGCAACATTGGCTTGTCTGAAACAGCACAGAGTGAATAGTATTATTATAACCAAGTGTGGTCAGAATAGCTGGACAACAGTAGCTGTATAAAAGGAAAGTCCAGGAAGCAAGCACCTGCAGTGTGTCTCTGGGGCTGACCCACGGTTGTGATTTATCTGTTCCTAGTTGCACTGACAGATGATTCAGCTCTTAAGAGCCCAAAGCCATAAAATACTTGAACCATACACACAATTTCATTTGTTCTGATTTTATTCTCCCTAAGCAACTGACACATTAAGATTTGATTTCCCATTTATTTTTCAATGGTTCACTTTGTTCTAAAAAGTTTATAAGGGGCTTATAAAAATGTATGTGCTTCAGTTTAAAAGTTAAAATGGAATGTAAATGGACACAGTGGGTTGTGGTTTTGCCTGCCTCATATCCGTTTTACCCTTATTATTTTCTCTGGGGAAAAGATCTACCTCTCAAGTGGAACTGGTACCATTTCATCACAAGTTCTGAGTGAAGGAGTGTAACCCACACCTGGCCTATCGGTAATTTCCATCCATCTGGTCTCAGTGGCTTGGCCAAGTGACTCACAGAAACTCAATCCTGGGGACTTTGTCAAAATGATGGGGAAAGAGAAGCTCTTCTTCCACTGGCACCTTTTTTTTTTTTGAGATGGATCTTCCCTCTGTCTCCCAAGCTGGAGTACAGTGGCTCAATCTCGGCTCACTGTATCCTCTGCCTCCTGGGTTCCAGCGATTCTCATGCGTCAGCCTCCGAGTATCTGGGACTACAGAAATGCACCACCACACCTGGCTAATTTTTGTATTTTTAGTAGAGATGGGGTTTCATCATGTTGCCCAGACTGGTCTGGAACTCCTGACCTCACGTAATCTGTCTGCCTCGGCCTCCCAAAGTGCTGAGATTACAGGTACAAGCCACCACACCTGGCCTCCACTGGCACTTCTAACTGTAGGACGATACAAGCCTGGTGCAGCCAGAGCCCCTAGGCAGGGAGGCAGGAATATGAGAATGGAGTCAACACCGAAGGGAGAAGAGCTCTGAGATGGAGAGAGAGACAGATTATAAAGCTGAAATGTGAGACTTTTTTGGTTTTGTTTATTTGTTTTTTAGTTCCCAGATCCAGCCATGGCTGAAGCTAGAATGATTCCTGGAATTTCTTAGTAGGTATCATATAGCCTCTCTCTTTTTTTTTTTTAAATTATGTTGAGTTTCTGACCTGGCTGAAGGTCCTGATTAATTCAGTATATGAGAAAAGTAGGGTGAGGAAAATAAAAATAATGAAGAAAAAATGAAACTAGTAGTCAAGTGAGCAGACATTAGCTAAAATGTTTGCCATGGATTCCAGGATACTTGCTGGTACAGGCTGATCCGTCTGCTCAAACTTCACAGCCATCAGCACAGGGCCAAACCTGCTTAGTCATGTTGGCCAGAGTGTCCATAAGATTAAAACTCACCCAGTTGCTCAGAAGAAATAAAACTATATTCCTGATCATGATACTTGAAAAAAAATTCTACCTTGGGCTCCTTATAAGGAAGATGCTGTGTAAAATGGTGATTCACACCCTCAACCATATTCCTACAATAAACATGACAATGAATTAATGGATTTCATGGGACTGTTTCTTATAACATCCTGATGACAAAACACCAAAGCACAGTTTAATGAGAGCAGTTTTAAAGTCGGGAAATGATGCAGGCCACTTGTGTAGTCACTGCTAGAAAGGCTAGTCAGAACAAAGGTGACACCTCCAGGATAAATGAGTGTAGGCTTGTTATGGTTTGGATCTGTGTCCCTGCTCAAATCTCATGTTGAATTGTAATCTCCAATGTTGGAGGAGGGGCCTGGTGGGAGATGACTGGATCACGGAGGCAGATTTCCCACTTGTGCTGCTCTCATGATAATTAGTGAGTGCTGATAAAATCTGGTTGTTTAAAAGCATGTAGCACCTCCCTGCTGTCTATCTTGCTCCTGCTGTGGCCATGTAAGATGTGCCTGCTTCCCTTTCACCGTCCACCATGATTGAAAGTTTCCTGAGACCTCCTGAGAAGCTGCTCTGCTTCCTGTGCAGCTTGCAGAACTCTGAGACAATTAAATCTCTTTTCTTTATAAATTACCCAGTCTCTGATATCTGTTTATAGCAATGCAAGAATAGACTTATACAAGGCTCTACCCCTAGGTGACTAAATGGTTTAGGGCCATAAAGCCACTTAAAAATTCCTTTGCTTTGAGCAGCTGATCTAAGTCTTATATTCTATGGCAATTAATTGACAGAAATCTTTGTTTATTGAATCCATTTTTACTCTTACTCTGATTCCAGAAAACCACATCTCAAGCAAAGAAAAGGTTGTTTGTCTTTCTCTTTCTTATGAGGGGAGTGGGCTATGGGAGTGGGCTTCTCATCTAGTTTTCCTAGAAGAAATCCCTCTCTAAGTTGAAATAGCCTTCCTGCCTGCAATCTGGCTGAGATAGAAAATTTTTCATTTGTTTGTTTGCTTGCTTTAATATGACTGTCACCACTGAGTGACTAGCATGGAAGTAGGCCCTGTGGAGTTGAAGGGCAGTTCAGGCAGTCCCTCCTTGCTTACATAAAGTGTTGGAAAACACACCTGAGTTGGACATGTGATAATCACACAGAAATATATGTAATAAAAGGTTTCTGTTCCTACTGAGATGGAAAAGTCTATAAAATCCCTAATAACACTTCACCCTCTGGATGCAATGTTGGAAGCTAGGTTTCTAGCATTTTGTATGTCCAACCAATTCTTCTCATTTATATGACCATTATTCATTCTAAAAATGTATGAAAAGTTCATTTTAATAATCACAAATTTTATTTTGTTCCTTTTCTCCCTTGAGTTGTATTTCCATTCCATTTCTTCTGTATAATTTCATCCTAATATATTTTTAAATTTGAAAGTTCTTTTGTTGATAGTTATCTTGAACAAATATACTTTTGTAAATTGAAATTCATTATTTTTATTCTTGTGACTGTAAAGTTCTTAGTGTTAAAATTTTCATCTGGATTCAGTTAACACACAATAGATATTAAAACTGATTGATCAAAACATCAGAACTGTACTATAAATTTTAGTGAGTACTTATTAAACATAAGAAATAAAATTTTATTGAATAGTCCTCTCAATGAAACTTAACAGTACTATTTTTTCAGTTAGTTCATGTATTTATGGACAAATATCACTTATTGCTAGAATAAGAGGATTCAACATCAATTCTGTTTCTCAGTTTTGTTTTTATAAATCTAAGCATTAAGAAACGTAGTTTACATAAATAGTTAGATGGAAATTAGATGGAAAACATTTTGCTTTCTCAATACAACTTAATCATTTGAGTGCCTTTGAAGTTATATTCAGAAAATCACATAGTGATCCATGTTAAAGTAATTTTTAATGATCTTTGAAAAAAATATGTGGCTCTCTTTTAATTTTCCTGAAGCAAAACACTAGACACCATAATGCTTGGGAAAAAGATTTTTTAAAAATCCTGTCATTAAAGTCATTTACTTTTGAAAACTTTTATTTTTAATTGCCCCATTTTTCCAGCCCCAGACTTTTTTATACCCACAGTAAGTTCAGGTTGAGTGAGTGGCATGTACATAAGATAAGCACGACCGTGATAGGGGAATGGGAAATGGAGAACTAGCGTAATGTCTCCATTGCAGGTCAGTTTCATATGCAAATTAGGTATCTGGAAAAAGATTCCCTTAAAACTGATTATTTATACTCTTATATCCTTAGAAGGCCTCATGTACCTCCGGAGGTATGTGTATCTCAGTTTGAGGGCCAATATCCTCATAGAGACAAAAATGTATAAAATTATATACAATGTGATACTTCCTGATACTAAAAAAAAAATGCTATAAAAGGAAGCATATGGTAAAAACCTGGAGGGAGAGTGCTATTGAGATGAGGCAAAGAGAGAGGCCCCTGTGAGAGGGGACACCTAACCTGAGCCTGAAGGATGAGCATAGTTGGCTTGCAGAGCTGGTCAGGCGCGTTCTAAGTGGGAGGAACAGCATGTGCAAAGGTCCTGTTGGCATGTAAGCTTGGCATGTTTGAGTGGCAGAAAGAGGATCTGTGGGGCTGGAGCATGATGAGCAAGGGGAAGAGTGGAAGAAGGTGAGGCCCAGAAATGGGCAAGGCCATATTTATAAGGCCCTGAGGGATCTGCACATTATTTTCAGCATGATTCAAAGCCATCTGAGGTTTTAAGCAGGAGAGTGACAAGAGCTGAGTTTTGCTTTAGAAATATCTTTCTGGGTGCTGTGAGGTAGGGGCAGTGGATGATAGGGAAGTAAAAATAAGCTAGCAAGTAGCAAGATAGCTATCGACTACTGCTGTCATCCACGAGGGAAGTGACTGCAGCTTAGAACAGGGGAGAACACTGAGGCTGATAAAAGGAACTCAATTTAGGAAAGTATTTGGAGAAAAAGCCAATGAAAATTACTGATGAGTTGCATATGCAGTGTGAAGAAAGAAAAATAATCTACCTGTAGAATAAATTCTAGAGGTGGAATTGCTTAATCATGTCTATGACATATTTCAAAATCAAAAAAGCATAAACTCTGAAGTACTGGGCAGATATTTTGAACGTGACAATAAGTGATCAAGAACTCCAGTCTGAAAATCTACCTGGATAAGCAGTGATATGAACCCTACTCATGGGCCATTCCTCCATATCACCATACATGCCCCAGGCAGTGAAAACTGCCAAATAAACCTTCTTAAAAATGAGGTCCATTTTCAAGGAACAACTCTTATTGACAGTTCTGGTCAGTCCAAAGTATGCAACTATCTAGTCTTAAGTGCATTTTATTTAAATAATGCCAATAGGGAGCTGTGAAGTTAAAATTAATGTTTTGAAACTATCCATAATTTTTTAAATGAATTTTTTATTATCCTTGCAAGAGACATGATCTAAATTTTTATCCTCTTCTTGCTATAGAACATATTATAAAGTTGTTACACAAAAAGTCAATCAAAGAACAAGCAGCCAAGGTGTAGGGAAAAAGTATTGCAGAGAGTTGTCAGGCTGGTAATTAATAAAGTTTAATGTTATCTTGCTTGACTTTGTGATTCTTGTGGTATTTTTCAGTAATTTAAAATTTGTAATTCATTGTAGTTTCCTTTTCTCAGACTAAACAAATACTTTTATACTAAATATGTATTAAAATTTTGTATTCTTTATGTGAAAGAGGGCTCCCTAAATTTTTTAAGCTTTAGGACCATAAAACCTGGAACTGCTCCTGGCAAGTGTCATCACTCAATAACATGGGAAAGACATGACATGGAGCAAATGATTGTTGTTGTTTGGGGAGATGCAATGTAGGGGACAATTAGTAGGGCTTTTTTGGCTAGGTTAAGTTAGAAATGTCCATTAACCATCTGAATGGATGTAGGCATGCTTTCAAGCAGGATGAATATATGCACTATCATTGCTTCCTTTTTCTTTTTCTTTTTTTTTTTAAATTTTTATTTATTTATTTATTTTGAGACAGATTCTTACACTGTCACCCAGGCTGGAGTGCAATGGAGTGTAGGATGATGGGTCTGGAGCTCAAGAGTTCTGGGTTGGACATATAAGTTTGGGTATAATTAGTATCTTTAAGAGACTGTGAAGATTCCTAGGGAAAGAGTTTATACAGAAGGAAAAGAAAAGAAGAGGATTCCTGACAAAGCTCTGAGGTCGTCAACATTTAGAAATTTAGTATGAAAGCAGAATCAGCAAAGAGGGCCAAGCAGCAGCAGGCAATGCCATAGGAGGGAAACTAGGCAGGTGGTGGCCCAGAAACCTAGAGAAAGGATTCCATGGAAGAAGGGGAGTCAGTCAGGCCAAGCCCATCTGGGAGGTTGTCTTAGTTCATTTAATGTTGTTATAACAGAATACTTGAATCTGGGTAATTTATAAAGAAAAAGGTTTATTTAGCTCACGATTCTGGTGGGCGGAAAGTCCAAGATTGGGTAGCTGTGTCTGGTGAGGGGCTTATACTTCTATAACTCATGGCAGAGTGCAGAGCAGAAGCAAGCACGTGCAAACAAAGAGGCCATGTGGGAGGAGTAATCTCACTCTATAACAACCTGCTATTGCAGGTGCTAATCCATTCCTAAGAGAGTGAGAACCTACTCACATTGATCTGTTCGTGAGGGATTCGCTCCCATGAGACAAACACCTCCCACTAGGCCCCATCTCCCAATTCAACTGAACTGGCAATTAAACTTCAACATAAGTTTTAGTGAGGACAAACCACAACAAAACCATAGCAGAGGTCAAGAAAGACAAAGGTGGGGTTGGTCAAGAGCCTCAGCCATTGGTGACTCTGACATGTGCCATTTTCTTAGAGTGGTGGATGAACAACTCTGGAGAGAATTTAGGGGAGTCTGCGAGGTAAGGAAGCAATGGGCCAGGCACAGTGGCTCCCACCTGAAATCCAAGCACTTTGGGAGACTGAGGCAGGCAGATCACCCGAGGTCAGGAGTTCGAGACCACCCTGACCAACGTGGTGAAACTCCATCTCTTCTAAATATACAAAATTAGCCAGGCATGGTGGTGCATGCCTGTAATCCCAGCTACTTGGGAGGCCGAGGCAGGAGAATTGCTTGAACCTGGGGGGCAGAGGTTGCAGTGAGCTGAGGTCACGCCATTGCACTCCAGCCTGGGTGACAGTGTAAGACTCTGTCTCAAAATAAATAAATTAATTAATTAATTAAAAGTACAAAAAAGAAAAAGAAAAAGGAAGCAATGACAGTGCATATATTCATCCTGCTTGAAAATTTGACTGCAAAGAGGAACAGAAAAGGGTGGTAGGAGCTGGAGAAGGTGTGGGTCCAAGGGGTGAATTTAATTTTTTTTTTTTTAAATGAATAATATTAAGCATATTTGTTTGCAAATGGAAATGAGCCACTAGCAAGGAAAAATTGATATTGCAGGAAAGAATGGGGATATTGCAGAATGATCTAGGGTTTGAATGGAAGTCTTTGCCTGATCTATTTTCTCTATACAACATGGGGAGAATTTGGAATCAGAGAATGACTATTCTGACTATCAGGGATGGGGCACAAGAGAAGGAGTAATAAAGATTTGAGGTGAGAAAAGAAATGTGAGGTATTCTTGAAGGGAAACATGACTTTGCTATTTCTATACTTTATTACAAAACTCTTTAGGGGAGGCCCTGTGTGTTATACATTTATGGAAATCCCATAGAGTCAGCATAGCATCTTGCATACTGTAGGCCCTCAATGTGCTCCTGTTGAGTAGGTGGATGATTTGGATGAATGAGAAGTGCCTTGTAGGAATCCAAAGGAATAAATTAAAAGACTTCATCAAACGGAGGAAAATTTGAGTGATGAGGAGGATTCTAGATAGGAGGGTGGCATGAGTAAAGATGCAAGTGTAGCTTCTCCTGGGGGGACTGTGCCTGGATCTGAGCAGAGATATGTGCGTTTGAGATGATGGGAGATGCATACATATGTGTTGGTGGGATAAGCCCAAGTAGGTTATGCCTTGCAAGTAATGTTAAAGACTTTGGCTTAGCATGTAATTAGCATGTAATGTGGTATCCAGGCTGGGACTTTTCAAAACTTAGTAAAACCTGGACAAACAGAACATTTAAAGCCACAAGTAGTTTTCAGTCATTCAAAACAAAGAAATTTAAACTAGAAAGATAAAGACTTCTGTTTTTTGGGATATCATCTCAAGAAGTCTACAGTACAAAAATGTAAAATAAATACTATTTTCTAAAATGCAGCTACTGTTAACCCCAAGAGGCTGGAGATTAGCCTAGAAAGTACCATTATTAAACCATTGTGTTATCATGCAATTGGCTGGTAGGGAATGGGGGACAGAGGGACATGTAAAAGCTCAATAGATGGAGGGTGGTATTTCTCTTGAAAGGAGTGAACATCACCACTGTAAATTGCCCCGGGAAGAAGTAGATCCTATGACAGGAAGTAAGGATTGAGAAGGTAGAGCACAGACTAGAGAGGAGGAGAAACTCATCTGTTTCTGTGGGCCTCTGGTGATGAGCCTGACCAGGCTTTGAGTACTTGCAGTGGTGGGCATGAGCGTGTACTTTGTAAGCAGGTCAACATTTAGGCAGAAGGCAGTGGGTTGGCCTGCAGATTCAGAGAAATCGCATCTTACATTAGCTCTAAGTTCTCTTCTTGTGCTTCCCCTACCCTTGAGTCAATTTCAATTCACTTTTAGCCTGGCCTAAGCAAGGTGGTAGGGAGAGAAGAACATGCCTGGGACATGTTTGGGTCCTGGTGGTGAAGGGCAGAGCAGAGCCCTTTCCTGAGGCCTGAATGGTAAAAGCATCATACATGCCACCATGAGCCACAGAGCAGTGATCCCTTGGGACCACAGTCAGTAGTGGCAAAGGCATGAAGTATCATTATTAAACATAAGAGTTCATGATAGGCGATTTTCTGAAATAACTGAGGGAAACTCTACAGGAGCAGGTGGTGGCCAAAGTCATAGTTTAGCAATTTAATGAAAAAAACTTAGTATTTAAGCAGGTGATGATAAGTCATTCCTCTATCCCCCCTCTCTGAATTTGGAACCTTCAGAGATTTAGATACAGGAGACTAAAGATGAAAACATCAGCTTTATTTCTAGTAGCACTGGCTTGGAAATTGTCATATAAACGCGATAAACAACCAGACAGCAGACACACTCTCTCTGTTGTGGCAATGTTCCTGGGGGAAACTACAAAGACTAGAATAGCAGCAGGTGTGTGGGTCCCCAGTGCCCACTGCCTTCTAAAGAAGAACAAAGTGATCAGTGGAACCAGACATCAACTTTCAGGAAAGGGACTCTGCCCCTTGGGCTGAGAAATTTTAGAGCTGCATTAACAAAGAAATGTCAAGCCCTCCTCTGGAGTAAGTAGAGGTCAGAGTACAATATAAGGATAATGTAAGGTTCTAGCATGGCAGCTCAGGGTTTGTGGCTGGGGCAACATGAGCCCCTCCCATTGCATAACCGGAAAGCTAGGTCTATGACTGGCCATTGCTGCTGTGTACTGTGACAAATTCGCAGTGTGAAAGAAAAATATCTTGGGATCCCTAAATCACTAAGCTAAAGGGAAAAGTCAAGCTGAAAACTGCTTAGGGCAAACCTGACTCCCATTCTATTCAAAGTTATCCCTCTGCTCACTGAGATAAATGCATAGCTGATTGCCTCCTTTGGAGAGGCTAATCAGAAACTCAAAAGAATGCAACCATTTGTCTCCTATCTACCTATGACCTGGAAGCCCCCTCCCTGTTTCGAGTTGTCCCACCTTTCCAGACCAAATCAATGTTCATCCTACATATGTTGATTGATGTCTCATGTTTCTCTAAAATGCGTAAAACCAAACTATGCTCTGACCACTTTGGGCACATGTCAGGACTTCCTGAGGCTGTGTCACAGGCATGTGTGCTCAACCTTGCTTGGTAAAATAAACTTTCTAAATCAACTGAGACCTGTCTCAAATTTTCTGGGTTCACATTAGCATGACCTGTTCCCCCAGCATTCATGATTGGGAAGCCATCGCCTTTCTCCTGGCCTGCTCAGGAAGCTGGGTCTGATCCTTGGGATTCACTGGGATTGGCTGCCTTCCACCCACAGCTATAATTCATTTCCACGGAGCTTTGCATCCAGCTCCTTTTCTAGAAGGCTGATGAGTGATCAGTCTTGGACACATTAGGGCTTACCTTTCTGAGCCACCCCAAATGAGCTTCCCACACCGTCTTCCCAAATTGTCCTTATCTTCTCAGATCTGCAGGCCTTCCAGCGCAGAGGTAGGATCTGCCTGAATAAGTTTACTGGTTGGAGGAGGAGAAAATGTATGTGTCCTGAAGCACGATGCTGTGCAAGAGAAAACCCAGAAAAGGCTGAACTTTAGTCCTTCTTCCAAATCATCAGCTTAGTCATTCACCTTGGAGAGGGGAGCAAAGGATGGAGAAGCTGTCAGAAATATTCTAGTTTTTCCTCCTTGGGAGGGACGCACAAGTTTCTTGTCTTTTATGGAAAAGTGCAGCGGCTTTGGATCAAAAATAAGCTGGACATGGATGGATGGTGGTGATGGCTTCATAACAGTGTGAATGTGTTAAATGCCACTGAACTGTACACGGAAAACTGGTTAAAATAGTAAATTTTATGATATTTTACTATAAAAAATTTACATAAAATAGTAAATTTTATGATATTTTACTATACTCACCCAATCAATGGGTGATATATCCAGTAAAAAAGGAACTGGATATAATCATGCTTTTGATTTTATTTTTACTTTGTTTTGAATAGTTAATATATTCATATGGTTTTAAATGTAAAAAACACAAATGGCCCCTTCATCATCTTCTTCTAGCTAATGCAGTTTCTTCTTCAGAGGCAAACAATAAAAACAGCATTTTTGTATTCTTCCAGAGATATTTTATGCATTCTCTAGCAAATACTTGTTTTAAAAATTTTTTGACACAAATGATATTATATGTTACACACTGTTCTGCAATTTGCATTTTAACTTAATGAAATTTCTTGGGGAATGCTCCATATCAGTGTATCAGAGTTCCAGCATTCATAGAGCTACACATTTTCCTAGAGCACAGCTTTCTGTAGTTGGTTTAACCAGCCCCCTTTATGGTGCAAATATAGATGTTTTTACTCTTTTGTTGTTCCAAATAGTGAATAACCTCTTATGTGTGTCATTTCTCACATTTATCTACTCATAAGATAAATTCATAGACATGGAATTGTCCAATCTTGGTGTTAATAGTTTTCATTATAGGCAAACTTGACTTTAATGCTGTTGAGTAGACATTTGGAATGCAGTACTAACTGACCAAGACCTCTAATCTGACTGGCTATCCAGAAAAGTGACGATGTCTTTCCTACTCACAGATCATTGTTCCACAGTTTCATATGTGCACTAAGGTGGGAAAACCATCAAACAGACCCCAAGAAAATAATGTCTGTTTTCAAAAAGCAACTCTTTGTGGCAGAGGTCTGATTAGCCCATGACATAAAACTATCTGATTATAAGTGAGCTTTCTTAAAATAATTTTTAATATTTTTCCCACTGTAATTTTTCCATGTTTCTATGCATGCTATACATTTTTGTTTTGTAACAATTAAAGAGCCCTGACAGGTTAGCCAGAGAAAGTAATATTCATTATCCGTGTATTAAGGTGAGAAAACAAGGAACATAGGCCAAGGGAAATTGCCACTTGTCCAAAGTCACCCAGCAAGTTAGTGGGAGAGCCTGGACTAAAATGCAGGTCACAACCTAACCCCATGCTCTGTTCACTAATCTATATTTGTCCTTTCTGCCAGTTCTCAAAAGTAAGTGAGCTGTTCCTGAAGCTATTAGGTCCAGGAGAAGTCTCAGTTTATGGGCAGCTGACGATGTCTCACTCTGAAGAACTTGTCCTGACGGTGTGCAACTGTTGAAAATGAATAGCAGGGATCTTCCATGGGAGGTCCAGGAAGGCTGATATCTTCCAGGCCTGCCTATAGGCTTATGTGGCTCACATGCCAAGAGGGGAATAGGTAAGTCTGAGCTTGGAGGACGTTTGATGGTGCTAAGAAGAGAAGAACCATGGGTGAGTGAATTTTGTGCAATGGGGAAGAATTTTTCACACTGTGTGTACTAAAATGCTACAAACTATTAATACTGTCATGCTTTGCATAACGATGTTTCAGCCACCAATAGATCACATATCCTATGGTGGTCTCATAAGATTATAGTCGAGCTGAAAAATTTCTATTGTCTATTGACGTAGCCATCATAACATACTACACAATGCATTATCCACGTGTTTGTGGTGATGCTGGTGTAAACAAACCTACTGCACTGCCAGTCATATGAAAGGGTAGCATGTACAATTACGTACAGTACATAATACTGGAGGATGGTAATAAATGACTATGTTACTGGTTTATGTATTTACTATGCTATCATTTTTATTGCAATTTTAGACTGTGCTCCTTCTACATATAAAAGAACAAAATGAACTGTAAAGCAGCCTTGGGCAGGTCCTTCAGGAGGTATTCCAGAGGAGGGCATTGTTATCATAGGAGATGACAGCTCCATCCTGTTATTGCCCCAAAGACCTTCCAGTGGGACAAGATGTGGAGGTAGAAGACCGTGATATTGATGATCCTGACTCTGCATAGGCCTAGGCTAATGTGTGTGTGTCTTAGTTTTTAAAAAAGTTTAAAAAGTAAAAAACAACTTAAAAATTTTTATTAGAATAAAGCTTACAGAATAAAGATATAAAGAAAGAAAATATTTTTGTACAGCCGTAGAGTGTTTGTGTTTTAAGCTTAGTGTTATTACAAAAGGATCAAATCTTGCAAAAAATTTAAAAGTCCATAAAGTAAAAAAGTTGTAGTTGGCCGAGTGCAGTGGCTCACACCTGTAATCCCAGCACTTTGGGAGGCCAAGGCGGGTGGATCATGAGGTCAGGAGTTCGAGACCAGTCTGGCCAACATGATGAAACCCCATCTCTACCAAAAATACAAAAATTAGCAGGGTGTGGTGGCAGATGTCTGTAATCCCCGCTACTCGCGAGGCCGAGGCAAGAGAATTGTTTGAACCCGGGAGGCGGAGGTTGCAGTGAGCTGAGATGGCACCACTGCACTCCAGCCTGGGTGACAGAGCAAGACTCTCCCAAAGAAAGAAAAAAAAGTTATAGTTTAATTTTTAAGGTTAATTTATTATTGAAGAAAAAGTTTTAGTGAGTTTAGTGTAGCCTAGGTGTACAGTGTTTATATAGAGTCTACAATAGTGTACAGTAATGTTCTAGGCCTTCACATTCACTCATCACTCACTGACTTACACAGAGCAACTTCCAGTCCTGGGAACTTCGTTCACAGTGAGTGTCCTATGCAGGTGTATTACTTTGTATCTTTTGTACTATATTTTTACTGTATTTTTTCTATGTTTAGAAATGTTTGGATACACAAACACTAGTGTGTTAGAAATGCCTACAGTATTAATTCAGTATAGCAACATACTGTTATAGGCTAGAAGCAATAAGCTACACCATGTAGCCTAGGTGTGCAGTAGGCTACACTATCTAGCTTTGTGTAAGTACCTTCTTTGAAGCTTGCACAATGACAAAATTGCCTAATGACACATTTCTCAGAACATAGCCCCATCATTAAGCTACATGACTTAAATCCCTCCTATGCAATGAAAACTCAGGTGGGATAGAAAAAAACAGAGAACTCAAGCACTGCATACAGAGAAGCCATTCTTGGAACACCAGACAATAGGCTTTGCATTAGATCAGAGCAGCTCTGGGTATATCTATGGTCTACAAGAAATGTTCTCAAAGTCTGAACTTTGAGCTATAGTAGACAGAGAAACTAAGAATTCCTTGAAGCTAGTACTTCCAACCTTGATGTAAGAGTCTATTCTGAGTGTTTTAACAAACTATCTCCAGATCTGGCTGTAGTAACACAATAAAGGTTTGTGTCTCACCCATCACAATCGGATATGACTGTATGAGGGAGGTGTGAGGAAGGCTCTGCTCCACGCATTCATGGAAGTGGCCTTGATCACCAGCCTAGCACTTCACTGGCAGGCCTCAGTCAATGACATCTAGTGGCTGGGAAGCTGGGAAATGAGCTTTCCTTTGTGCTCAGAAGTCGGACTTGGGTGAACACATAGCAGTGTCTCTGCTCCATCCACATAAACTGGCTCAGAACTTGAATGGAAAGAGACGCTGAAGAGGGCACCAAGTATATGAGAACTGGGACAGGGAAAGAAACAAAGATCTGAACAGGATCAGATAGAGATATTTGCCTATAGACAAGTCCTTGGTTAAAAGTCCGTGGAAATTGATTCCAGAACTCTACCCTATATTATTTATGGCTTGTGGGACATAGAAATGTATTCTGGTTACCTGTGTAATAAACTGTGCATACTTCTCTTTTCAGAGTTGGAGTCAATCACTCTCTGTTGGCCTTTTTTGCTGTCTTTACAAAGTCATGGGTTAAAGAACCCTACAGGGTACTTCTAACATGAGGTGTCTGGGCTTGGGAGAGTCTTATTGGCAATTGAGGTCAAGATGCTTTGTCCAGAGGCGCAGAGCAGAAAGGTTCTTGGTCCACAGACACCTTAAAACAAGGCCACCCTGGCCGGGTTTATTCCTGTGTGGCGGCCTACACATTTCTTATATCCTGGAAAAACTAGTGAGCAAGCAAGTGTCGACCTCAGAGTCCCTGACGGGGCTATTTTAAAACCACACACCATGAAAACTCTCAGGGAAGTTAAAAAACTGTCATAACCAAGGCAGTTAAGCTGTTTTGAAAAGAGATAGAGTTTCATTACTTCAAACCCAAATTTCTGCAAGCCTGGCAACCACCTTACATCAAAATAAACGTCTATCTGCTAACTGAAATGTTTAAAAACACAGGTGAGCTCTATTCTCTGAAATACAAGCCTTCTCTAACCTGAGAAATGTAAATACCTATGAAGGTGGGTCCATGAAGGGGCGGTTGATGAGGATGGGCCTATGTAAGAGTGTGTGTTGAGGTTGTTACTTGTATTTGTGTTACCCTGTGGATGTGTGTGTTTGTGTGTGTGAGAGAGAGAGATTCAGAGCAGGAAGAGGAAGGCAACTCACATGGATCCATGTTTTTCATAACATTGTGTGAAACTCAAGTTAATTGACTGTAAAGAAAGAGGAACCCACAGGTAACTGACATTAGTACTGCTGAAAGGCTCCCAGAAGACCTAACTCTTGCTAGCTCCGTAATCACAAGCACCTGCAAAGCTCTGCCTTCATGAGGAGAGGGCAGAACACACCTGCTAACCAACATCTGCCTGGAGGAAGGAAAGACAGAGCTTCAATCCTGAACACAGAGCGCAGGTCTCTCTTCTGTGCTTGACTGTCATGCTCAGTTGCATTGTGCATGGGTCTGCCTGCCAGCCTGCACTGAATTTTGCAGCACTGTTCCAGGGTTTACTAACTGCACTCTGTTCCCAAAGACCTGTTGCCCCTACCTGTGTGCTCCCAGAGGAATCTCGTTTCTATAACAACAGACCCCATCACCCGCGTGGTGCACAAGGCCACCCGCCAATCTATGCTGATTAAGCCCAGCCCTCAGCCTGTCCCCTCCAGACCTGTCACACCAATTCCCATTCACACACCAGCACTGATCATCAGTATTTCCCAAGAGTGGAAAGGGGAAAATGGAGACTCACTAAATATGTAAATAAAAGCAGAGGTTTCGTAAGCTATTCTAATCTTGATATAGTTTGCATTTCCTTCACTGTTGCTTTATAAAAGCCCTTTTACGCTTGCAGCAAGAAGAATAGGAAGTCAGCTGTCAATTGGCTTACTATGATGTTTTCTCAGTCATATTTTGAAAGAGAAGTTGAATTCAAGGTTTTCTAAAAATCTGCAAACAGCAGCATGCTGCATTTATGGAGATGACACCTTTTATGGGTTTTTCTCTTTCATGGGTAGGATTTTTCTGAGAGACCACATTGGAAGAAGAGAATAGGTGAGGAGTTGCTCTGTGAGCTTGCTGCAATCTGGAAGGAATAAAGTTGCAGAAATAGGAAATCAGAAGCAGAAATGGGAAACAGCAAAGTCTTAAGGACTATGATTTTTGTATTGCAACTAGTTTCACATTTGCAGCCATCCTTTTAACAAGACGAGCCACTCGACTAATGCGTGCTCTGAAGGAGCGAACAGAACTGACTAAACTAATGCAGAAGCAGGGGCTCAGTGGCTGCAGGTTACATGAAAAATTGCCACTTGCAGTTGCAGGGCCCCATTGTGAGCATCAGTCCTCTGGGAGAACGCTGGGCTACTTCTTTCTTTGCCAATTGTAGTTGCTAAGAGCAGGTGACCTCACACACTGTTTTAGCAACTCTTACTGCTGGGAATTATTCTCTTGGGAAGTTCAGAAGCTGGCAAAATAAATCTTTGTATTCACTCTGCTTATATTCTAACAACACTGACTAAAATCCTCTGCTTTGAAAAGGAAATATTCTTCCCAGGCAAATGCAACTGATGGAATAGATTCTCTGTGTGTGGCTTTGAAGGTGTTAAAGTAATGACAATAATTGCTTTCATTTTGATAAGCTTTACAGGCTCCAGAGTTCTCTCACGAGTTCCATTTCATTTGATATTTGCAGTTACCATGTGAGGTAAGCAGAGCTGACCTTGACTGGCATCCCTATCAGAAGCTCAGTGGGATTAAATGGCTTGCCAATGTCACAAGGTGAGAAGTTGACACGAATTGCAGTGCAAATATTCTGGCAAATAAGTTAGCAGGCTTTCTATCCTACCATTCTGCTCAACTTAAAAAATAATCCTGTGGATTTTTAAAACTGTAATGGCCACTCATGCACAAGCCCCTGGAATATTCACAGGCTGATGAAAGCAATCTATTTTGGTGATTCAGGGAATATTGAGCTGCTGGTTTGGAGCAAAAGCAGCTGATGCAAATAAGCATGATATATTCATATATTCATCTGTTTGAAAGAAATCTGATGGCAGGAATTTTCTCTCAACAAAGCAGATTCTAGGATGTGCCAGCATCTGTACAAATGCATGTCATTCTTTGCAACCTCCATGCTTATAGGGGGACCACAGACTCCTTGAGTATGAAGACTAGGCAGAATCTTAGAGGTAATTTTATTCAACTTCATGCTACACGGGGGGAAAGCAGGTTCGGAGAGCAGCGTTTGCCCAGGTCACACATTTAATAGTTGTCAGAAGTAGGACAAGACCCCAGACCTCCAGATATCACACTCAGTTCAGAGTGACTCTTCTGAGTCCCTGGGAGGTTCCAAGTTACTACAGTACCACTAAATTATATGCAATGCAGTATTTTAGCAGATGAGTGCAGTAAGGCCTTTTAGCAGGATTTAGAGCAACAAAGGCTGAAATCAAAAGCCTTTGATTAGCTTAAAGTTGTTCTGAGAGTGGATCTCTCCAGAGTGCAGGCTCACTGAAAATCAGTGTCCTACAGCCTCAGCATTGGAGTGCGAAGCTGGAGTTGGCTGGTGCTTGGTGTGGTGTGATGGCTGGGGTAGGATTTGGCTCTGTGATCCTGTGCTTTCTACATGGCTTAGTTTATCAGCCAGGGCACAGTGTGAGTCCCAGAAAACCTGGCCAAAACAATCCTAACCCATGTAGCAAGGGGCTACGGTATTTATTCAGGGGCTTTCTCAGAAGGCTTTCCAAATAGTCCACTGGAAGGTCTATTTTCAAACCTCAGTCCAAGACCAAACCACTTAGAGTTATGTCAGCAGCTGTGCCCTAGGTGTCCCTAAGCTGTTGTCAGCAGGTTTCTAAAAGAACCACACTGACTTGGGACTCACACTGTGCCTCTGAAGGAAAATCCTGAGAGTAGGGTCAATAAGAAACTTTCCCTTACATCTCTGCATCAGGAAATTTATCAGACAAAATAGGGTTGAGGGATGCTTCTATGGTGTAGCAGATACTGTGTGGTGTGCTGTACTGACCCATCTCAGGACAAAAGCACACACCCTCCCAGATGATGGGAATGTGGCCCATAGCTGAGTTTCACCAGGGATTGTCCTTGGTCAACGGTTGCTGCCTTATGAAAGATTGCAATGTCTTCCCTGGGAATAGCCTGCATCTGACCACAAGTCAATATAGAGGTACAAAAGTTTGGCCCCTTTGTTCAATTTGGGCCCTCTTTGAAGGACTACCCCAGCTCCACACCTCCCCGGGGGTTGAGTTGAGGCCTCTGTGCTACTGCATTGGAGTGTAACTCTCCATCGGTGCAAGCCTGCATCCCCCACCCTTTTACAGATGTTGTTTCCCCACAGCACTCCCCAGGAAACACCTGCATGCAAATCTTTGTCCCAGAATCTTTTTCCCAGGGACCTTGGCATACCACAGACACACAGACATGCACACACTCAGACACATTCTCTTTTGCCTTCTTTGGTTCCAGCATCTTGCCACCTGATGGAGAATACTCCATCAACAACTCCATATCAAATGTCTGCAAGGCTCTTTTCCATCCAATCAGCCAAAGAAATCTGTATTCCTTTCCTATGGCTGCTGTAACAAATGGCAACGAACTTGGTGGCTTCAGACAACATGCATTTATGCTCTCATGGCTCTGGAGGCCAGATGTCCAACATCCTCAGTTTTACTAGGCCGACCTCAAGGTGTCAGCGGGGCTGGGCTCCTCTAGAAGCTCTAGGGGAGAATGCAGTTTCTTTCCTTTTCTGGCTTTTAGAGCTGAAATCTTTGCATTCCTTGGCTTGTGGTCCCTTCCTCCATCTTCAAAGCCAGCAGTGTAACATCTTGCTTAATTGGTTATGCTACTTTCTCCTTTTGTGTCAAATCTCTCTTGGCCTCCACTTTGTAAGGACATTTATGATTGCATTTAAGACCCACCTGGATAATGCAGGCTAACTTCCACAGCTCAAGAACCTTATCTAATCACACCTGCAAAGTCTTGTGCCGTATAAGGAAACAATCACAGGTTCTAGGGATTAGGACCTGGAGATCCTTGTGGGCTGTTATTTAGCCTACCACAGAATCATAGAGCAAGTTCTGAGACACATACATTATGATTTCAATTTGTAGTTTATCTTCGCCCCAAAGTGTGGTAGCCTCAGAATCTTCTTTTTGCCATCCATTTGCTATTGTCCCAGGCAACCTGGTCTCAGCTGGGATGGCTACTTCTTGATTTAGGCCTTTATTAGGATACACCAGTACTTGTTCCATTTTTACCTGCTGCTGCTAGAACCCCTCTCTCTGTCTCCCTCCCTACCCCTGCCGGTGGCTGCCTTTCTACTCCTCTACTCACCAAATTGTGTCTGCACTCACTAAGCGACCCTGTTGTCTATATGAGAGTAACACTGTGGCCACACTATGGCACTGGGGGTGGGGGTAGGGGGTGGGGTAGAAGAGGGGAGGGGAATAGAATAGTGTTTTAAGCCTAATCAGCAGATTCCTGTGTCACTTCCTTAAAGCATTCTCTGTCAGTAGCAATTTGGGATGATACCGCATGACCCTTCAGAATGGAATTGGAATGGCTGATCTTCACATACTCATTGACCAGAAATAAGACCAAGAAATCCTCTGCAATCTCATTTTTTCCCACCCCCAATGATCTATTTTTTTAAAAATTGTATTGATTGGTTGAGAAGTCTTTTTTTTTTTTTCGAGAGAGAGAGAGAGGGAGAGAGAGAGAGAGAGAGGGTCTCACTCTGTCACCCAGGCTATAGTGACGCAGTCATGGTTCACTGCAGCCTCGACCTCCTGAGCTCAAGTGATCCTCCCAGCTCAGCCTCCCAAGAAGCTGAGATCACAGGCCAATGCCACCATGTCCAGCTAATTTTTTGTATTTTTTTGTAGACATAGGGTCTCACTTTTTTGCCCAGACTGGTCTCGAACTCCTGGGCTCAAGTGCTTCTCCCGCCTCGGCCTCCCAAAGTGCTGGGATTACAGACGTGAGCATCATGCTCAGCCTCCTACCCCCAATTCTTTTAGCTTGTTGTTTCTACCTCCTGTCTGGACCATATGGCTTGATCTACATATTTGTCTCCCCCACTAGAATGTGAGCTCCTTTCTTCATCTTTCTGCTCCAATGTAGCAACTACCCAGGGGCCACCTAACAGAACATGGCCGCTGCAGAGGAACCCTGCTACCTGCAGTCAGTGACATGGCCTAGGACCCAGAGGCCTCGTGGTGCCTCACACACAAGGACAGGCACCAACATCCAGTGACATTTTGACAGTCAAATGGAACCTGTGACTGCCATCTGTAGATGTGCCAGCCAAGAATGTGACCCTGGGGAAAGCCCTTCACACAGGTCTTTCCTTGGTGTATTTATATTTAGTTCCTGTGAAAAACTGCAGTTGTTTTACTCAGTGACAGGCAGCAAAAGATAACCAAAAAGAATGAGAAATGATTGTTCCCTTTCTCCCCGTTAGAAGACCATACTCTTTCAATTTGGGACCACAGCTCTCTGACAACTAGCTATCCCATGCCTGGTTCATGAGATGTCATAAATGTTGATTGTATTAAAGACAAATCAGAGGGAAAGGACTTGAATTCTGGTTCTAAGCTTTTAAAAAATATTTCCACGCTTTAATTTTTAAATTAAGAAAGATTTTGTACATATGGAAAGGTGCAGAATATAAAACAGACAACCATATGCCTACCATCCAGATTAAACAACTGTTAACATTTTCTCATATTTACTTCAGATCCCTTGAAACAAAAGAAAGACAAAAAGATATGGCTAAAGCCTTGGCCCCCTTCACTCACATCCCTCCCTTCTTCCCCTCTACAGAGCAACTTCTGCCTGAAGTTGGTGTGTGTCATTTACATGCATGATCTTGTGCTTTCACTACATATTTGTATATCCAAAACAATGCTATTGTTTTGTGTACATTCTTAATTTACATAAATGGCATCATATTGTAAATTCTCTTGCAACTTGGCTTTTCTTACTCAACAGTACATTTTAGAGACTTATCTATGTTGTGTGGATACGGTGTAGATCTAGTTCATTCATTTTAACTTAATTGTGAAATACCATAGTTTACTTATCCATGTCCCTATTGGGTAAAATTAGTTATTGCTTTATTGTTGTTGTTGTTTATTGCGATGAACATGCTGTGCCTGCATCTTTGTGCACGTGTTTGTTAGTGTAAATGCCCTGAAGTGAAATTGCCAATTAGTAGGAAATATACTTTGTCACTTTCCTTAGCAGAGACAAATTGTTCTCCCAGGTGGTTGTACCTATTTGAACTCATGCTAGATTAGAAATTCCTGTGTTCCTACATCCTTACCATCTTTTGTGAGGCTTTTAATTTTTCTTGTCCAATAAGTACAAATGGCATTTTATTGTTTTAATTTACATCTCTCTAATTATTCATGAGCTTAAGCATTTTTACATGTTTACTAACCAGTTGTGTATGTGCATGTGTGTGCATGTGTGACAGAGAGAGAGAAACCAGTTTTAATTCTTTGTTCTTTTCTTATAAATTTATAGTTGTATTTATTCTGAAGTTCTTATCTGAGTTGAAAAATGTTCTCACAAATGGTATCTTGCCTTTTAATTTTCTTTATGTCATGTTCTATTATAAATAGCTTTTTAATTTTCATGTAGTTAAATTTATATGTCTTTTCAAGGTTTGTGGGCATTTGTCCCTTAGTTAATAAATCTGTTTCTAACTCTACATTCAAGATATTCTCCCACATTGTTTTCTAAAAATTCTACATTTTTTTCCCTTCACATTTAAATTTTTGTCCATCTGGAATTTACTTTTGCTTATGTGATGAGTAGGAATCTAATTTTATCTTTTTCCAAGCAGAAAGTTAATTGTCAAGGATAATCCAGACTTTCCCGCTGTTTGAAATGTCATTTCTGTTGGGTTTTTTTTTTTTTTTAGATGGAGTTTTGCTCTTGTTACCCAGGTTGGAGTGCAGTGGCATAATCTTGGCTCACTGCAACCTCTGCCTCCCGGGTTCAAGCTATTCTCTTGCCTCAGCCTCCTGAGTATCTGGGATCATAGGCGCAAGCCACACCCCCCTGGGTGATTTTTTGTATTTTTAGTAGAGATGGGGTTTCGCCATGTTGGGCAGGCTGGTTTCGAACTCCTGATCTCAGGTGATCCGCCTACCTCGGCCTCCCAAAGTGCTGGGATTACAGGAGAGAGCCACCGTGCCTGGCTGACATGTGATTTCTGTTAAATACAAATTCCCATATATAAGTGGATCAACTCCTAGACTCTACCATTCTGTTGGTTCATTTGTCTATCCCCACACCCATACGAGAATTTTAATATTATTGTAGCTAAAGAGCAACTCTTAACAGCTGGTGTGGTGTTTACCCGCCCCCCCCCCTTTTTTTTTTTAGCTCAAATTTGTTTTGGTTTTCATTAGTCTTCCCTCTTCCAGTGTTTTAGGATCAACTAGTGGATTCCTGAGAAAAATGCTATTGGAATTGATAACAGAAATGTATCTAAATAGGTTAATTTGGAAAAATTTTGCCATTTGTATTATACTTTTCTATGGTAAATGTGATATATCTATTTAGGCCTTCTTTTTATATTTATATCATTTAATATGGATATATAATTTTTTCTGTAAAAATTTATATATTTTCATTACCCATATTATGAGGTATTTATAGTGTTTGCCACAACTGTAAATAGTAGCTTCTGAAAAATGATATTTTCTAACAATTTATTGTAGGCGTTCAGGGACCATCTTTAAAAATCAGTTTTTAATTAGGTAACTTGTTGAATTTCCTTACTTCTTTCAATAGTTGGCTATTACTTATTTTGAGTTTTTTAAACTAGATAATTATTGCATCCAAAATTAATAATAAGTGGCTCACGCCTGTAATCCCAACACTTTGGGAGGCTGAGGCAGGCAGATCACCTGAGGTCAGGAGTTCGAGACCAGCCTGGCCAACATGGTGAAACCAAGTCTCCACTAAGAATACAAAAATCATCCAGGCATAGTGGCAGGCACCTGTAGTACCAACTACTTGGGAGGATGTGGCAGGAGAATTGCTTGAACTCAGGAGGCAGAGGTTGCGGTGGCCAAGATCACCCCACTGCACTCTAGCCTGGGCAACAGAGCGAAACTCCATCTCAAAACACACACACACACACACACACACACACACACAATAAAAAACAAAAAACAAACCCAAAAACAAAACAAAACAAAACAAAATTAATGATACTTTTATTTCTTCCTTTTGAATCTTTCTTTATTTTATTTCTTTACTTATTATCGCTTTACTGAATAGGACTTACAAAGCAATGCTAAATAAGGGCTTTTGATAGTAGGCATCCTTCCCTTACTCCTGAACTTAAATGGAATTATTTTAGAGATTCACAAAGCATAATTTTCACTGTAGATTTCTGGTAGATCACTTAATTGGGTTATTATTTTTATTTCTAACATGCTAAAATATTTTGGTTATTAACGGGTATTGAATTTTATCAAATGCATTTTCTGCACCTCTTGAAGTGATCATATTTTTTCTTCTTTATTATGTGTGTACAGTAAGTTACCTTAATAACTTTTCTATGGTTAAACTTTTACTTCTTAAGCAATCCAGCTTTGTCATAATGTAATATTTTTAAACACTACTAGATTCAGTTTGCTAATATTTGATTTCAAAATGTTACATGTTTATAAGTGACATTAGCCCACACTTTTCCTCTTCTGTACTGTCTTTTCTAGTTTTTGTTTTCAATGTTATATTAATATCATATAATGGGTTGAAACATTTTCAGTCTTTTCTTTTTTCTGTATCAGATTGTTCAAAATAGAAATCAAATTTTTCTTGAAACTTGGGGAGAACTTACCTGCAAAACTATCTGAGGTAACGGCTATTTTTTTGTGACTAGAGTTTTTTGGTTTTTTGTTTTTTTTTTTTTTTTTTGAGACAGAGTCTCACTCTTTGTCGCCCAGGCTGAAGTGCAGCGGCACCATCTCAGCTCACTGCAAGCTCCGCCTCCCGGGTTCACGCCATTCTCCTGTCTCAGCCTCCTGTGTAGCTGGGACTACAGGCGCCCGCTGCCACGCCTGGCTAATTTTTTGTATTTTTTCAGTAGAGACGGGGTTTCACCGTGTTAGCCAGGATGGTCTCGATCTCCTGACCTCGTGATTCCTCCGCCTCGGCCTCCCAAAGTGCTGGGATTACAGGCTGAGCCACCGCGCCTGGCCGTGACTAGATTTTTAATTATTGATTAAATATTTAAGGCCATAGGTTTATTCAGCTTTTTTACTTTTTAGTTACATTTTCTGGAAATGTTTTTATTTTATCTAAAAGTTAAATATTAGTGGCATAAGGTCATATACAGCCGTCTCATGTTTTTGTAAATGTGTGTTATATCTGTTGTTACATATTTTTCTTTCCCAATATGGTTCATTTGTACCATCTTTCTTTTTCTTCTAATCTTAGACCCTTGTTGGCCATCTCAGTTGCTTTTTTTCTGTTTCACTAATTTTTGCCCATATCTGTGTCTTCTTTCCTTTGTATTTTCTTACATTAACAGTTATTTTTTTTCTGACTTCCTGGATTGATTATATATGTTCATTAGTTATCAACCTTTCTTCTTTTCAGGTATGTGTGTGTATATCTAAAATTTTCTCTCTAAAGTATTGCTTTAGCTACATCTCCAAAATTTCTATGTTGTTTTCCCCTTGTCATTCAGGTCTATTTTAAAATCTCCATTATGATTTCTACTTTGACTCATTAATTATATAGAAATGTTTCAAAATTTCCAAACATCTGGTTCCTTTTTTTGTTTCCATTTTTGTAATTTATTTTCAGTTTAATAGCATGTGAAAAGGGAATGTGGTCTGTAGGAGTGATTCATTTTTTATTTTTAGATACTTTTTTGTGGCCAAGTATGTGGTCATCCAAAAATAAGTTCAATGTGTATTTTCTAATTGTTAAGTACAGAAATGTTATGCTTGAGTTATTAAAAATGTTATTTCAAATTTTGGTATGTTTACTAATTATTTTGTTTGCTTGAGCTATTTATTATTGAGCATTGTATTAAAATATCTTATGTGGCTGTGGATTGCTTGATTTTTTTGTGATTCTGGTCATTTGTGGTTCATATATTTTGAGACTACATTCTGAAAAGTCTACAATTTTGGAAGTTTTAGATCTTCATGTGGAACGGTGCCTTGCCTACCTGTATGATTATACCTCTGTTGTCTTTAACTCTTCTTCCTCTTGGAACTAAGTGAGGTCCGGGGGGACCTTGATGCCATTGCTTATGCCTCATTTCCCCTGCTCTTAGATTGAGGGTTTTTGTTTTGTTTTGTTTTCTTTTGTTTTTGAGACAGAGTCTCACTCTGTGGCCCAGGCTGGAGTGCAGTGGCACAATCATGGCTCACTGCAGCCTCACATTCCTTGGTTCAAGTGATCCTTCTGCCTCAGCCTCCCAAGGTGCTGGGATTACGGGCATGAACCACCACACCTGACTGGATGAAGTTTCACAACCCACTTTTGAGAAGCTGGTTTTGCTAACTTTGCTCCAGGATACCCGTTATGCTGCCACCCTTGCACTGCCTTGCTGCAAGTCCACTGCTGTAAGGGAGCGTTTTCACTTATTTCGTGATTTAACTTTTAGCCATCTCCAAGCTTTGTTAAAATTAGAGATTGAATTTTATTTTTCATTCTGCTTGTTGCTTTCAGACATTTTCCATGAAACACTGTTTTTTGCTGGCATCTTCACACTGGAATTTTGACATGAAGTCTAGAGTTAATCAGTATCTTTGCCCTCCTGTTGGGCGTTACCATAGGATCTATTCATTCTGGTCACTCTTTCTTGAATCACATGCTCTCTTTGTCTAATACGTTAGTTACACCTCGTTTTTATAAACCCAAACTAGTTACCATTATACCGTTTTGGGATCAATGCCTGTTTAGATTTGCCTTTATATTTAATATTTACCAGTCTCTGCTCCTCTTTGCTTCTCACTTCCTGCGCCTTCTCCCAGAGAAACAGAGCTTTTGGAATTCTTTCAGCAGGGGACTGTGAGTAGTAATTTATTTAAATCTGTGCTTGCTTGCCTGATGATGTCCTTATTTTGCTCTCAGTCTTGAATTTTGGTTTAGCTGAGAATAGAATTCTAGGGTGTCAGTTATTTTTCCTCAGCACTTTGAAGTTGTCTCGTTACTTGTTTCTATTGTTGCTGTGAAGAGATCAGCTGGCAGTTTAATTTACAGTTTTACAAACTTTGTTTGATTTTACATTCACATAAGTAAAACCAACTTTGTGTTTGTCCTCTAGCATAAGTAAATATTTTACACATAAATTTATCTGTGTATTAATATACTAATATGTACATAATATCTGTAAAATAAAAACATAAATGACTACATATATGAAAAAGTTTAAAAATCAAAATGAAAAGCACTTGCTTTTGCTAAATTGTTGTTAGCTATAATTAATAATATTTTAAAGAGTTAAATGTAGATATTAATGCTTCATTGATTTTAAAATATCTTGATTTAACATTGAATTTGACACTGCTTTAACATAAAGCAGTAGGAAGATCTGGTTTTATGTTTGGCTTATTTTGATGCTTGATTTCAGTGGCAATAATTGCTAAAAACAAAAAGTTTAATTACCTCACAAAGGCATGTGAATACAAATAAGAAAAGTGATAACCGCACTTACTAAATTATGATGCTTATTTTTTAAAATCCCATTTACCAACTGTACCAAAGTTCTTGTTTAAACTCAGCTATTATATTTCTGTTTCCCTTTATGTCAATCAATTCTTGCAACAAACAATTTGGAATATGTTGCATTTTTACATATTTAAAAAATGTGTTCAACCCACTAAAATTCTGAAACATTTAGAAGAATTAGAGACAGATTAGAAAATTCTGTTTCTAAATTTTGTTGTGTTCTTCTTTTTTGTAAATATGAAAAATGCTCAACATCACTAATGATCAGGAAAATACAAATCAAAACCACAATGTGATATCATCCTTTTCCTGCAAGAATGGCCATTATCAAAAAATAATAATAATAAAAAAGATGTTGGTGTGGATGTAGTGAAAAGAGGACACTTCTACACTGCTGGTGGGAATGGAAACTAGTACAACCAGTATGGAAAACAGTGTGGAGATTCCTTAAAGAATTAAACGTAGATCTACCATTTGATCCAGCAATCCCACTACTGGGTATCTACCCAGAGGAAAAGAAGCCATTATTTGTAAAAGATATTTGCGCACACATGTCCACGGCAGCACAATTCGCAATTGCAAAAATATGGAACCAGCCCAAATGCCCATCAGTCAACAAATGGCTAAAGAAGTTATGGTGAATATTACTCAGCCATAAAAAGGAACTAATTAATGGCATTCTCAGCAACCTGGATGGAACTGGAGACTATTTTTCTAAATGAAGTAACTCCGGAATGGAAAACCAAACATTGTATGCTCTCACTCATAAGTGGGAGCTAGGCTATGAGGATGCAAAAGCATATGAATGATACAATGGGTTTTGGGGCCTTGGGGGAAAGGGTGGGAGGGGATTGAGGGATAAAAGAATACAAATTGGGTTCAGTGTATACTGCTTAGATGATGGGTGCACCACAATCTCACAAATCACCACTAAATGACTTACTCATGTAACCAAACACCACCTGTTCCTTAAAAACCTATGGAAATAAAACATTTTAAGAAATATATGCAAACATGAGGTCTGTGACACCCTTACATTGTTTTGGTGACCAAAAAAATAACATAATTACAGAAAATGTTTGACATCCCTAACAGCGGCAACTACTTTTGTTACGTCTCTGTGTCACTTTAGGCAAAATGCTTCCATTCTGTGTACCAGTTTTCCTCATCTGAAAAACAAGAGGGCTGGCAGATGAGCTCTGAATGTCCTACCAGCCCTAAGGTGCTCAGATGCAGTCCTAACCTGCCCTAGCAGAGCCCAGCAGAAAACGCAGGCTTTTGAGTAGATCCTGTTACATGAATAATTGCACATGCACATAGTGGAATACTGTGCAGCCATGAAGAAATGAGGACACTCAGTATGTGCTGGTCTGGATGGAGTTCCAATGTATTGTTTAAAGAAAACAGCAAAGCAAAGAAGAGTATGTAAAATGGGATCCCTTTTGTATGTTTTTTTAAAAAAAGAACAGATGGATAAATGGATATGGAGTTGCTGGTATAAACAGTTTTGAGGTACAGAGATTTAGTGATTAACTGTTAAGAATGGTTGACAGTTATGGGAAGAGAAGTTAAGGCATGGAAGCTTAGTGCTCTTAGTCACTCTCTTTTTTCTTTGCACTTTTAAAATATTTGAGGCCAGAGTGGTGGCTCACGCCTGTAATCTTAGCACTTTGGGAGGCTGAGGCAGGTGGATCACTTGGGGTCAGAAGTTTGAGACCAGCCTGGTCAACATGGCAATACCCCATCTCCACTAAAAATATAAAAATTAGCCAGGCACAGTGGCAGGTGCCTGTAATCCCAGCTACTTGGGAGGCCGAGGCAGGAGAATCATTTGAACCCAGGAGGTGGAAGTTGCAGTGGGCCGAGATCATGCCACTGCACTCCGGCCTGGGTGACAGAGCAAGACCCTGTCAAAAAAAATGTTTTTTGAATGGTGTAACTCAGCATATATAATACTATATACACATATATGTATATGTATGTTGTATATGTATGCATGTGTGTATACATTTGAGATATCATATATACTATATATATGTATATATCAGCAGGAGTTTTCACAATAGGGACACTGAACATCGATTTTTTTCTGCTTTATTTTCTTCTTCTTTTCTATTTAAAAAACTTGTAAAGAAAAAAAGAAGTAAAAGACTAAAGTCCTCATCATATACCTGTATTTATTGGCTAGGACTGCTGTAACAAAGTACTACAAACAGGAGGTCTTAACAAAACTGTATAGTCTCACAGTTCTGGAGGCTAAAAGTCTGAACTCAAAGTGTCATCAGGGCTGGTTTCTTCTGAGTGCTGTGAAGCGGAATTTGTTCCAGGCCTCCTTACTTGGCGTGTAGATGACCATCTTCTTCCCGAGTCTCTTCCCATCATCTTCCCTCTGTGTGCATCTGTCTCTATCCAAATTTCTTCTTTTTAGAAGGACACCAATCACATTGAATTAGGGCCTGTCCTGATGTCCTCATGTTAACTGGATTACATCCATACAGACTCCATCTCCAGATAAGGTTGCATTCTGGGCCACTGGGAGTTAGAACACTAACATATCTTTTATGGAAGGAATACAATTTAACCCACAAGTATACCTAATATGACAAAAATTCATAGAAATAGAGAAAAGAAATACCTTATTTTTCTGTAGAAGGTAGCATTGGACTTCAGTCTTGAAGGATAAATTGGTCTTTATCTTGGACTAGAGAGAAGTAGTTATTTCAATAACCCTTTCCCCTCTTTCCCTGGAGCAACATGAGGAAATGTGTGGTTGGAAATGAAGTTTACGTATGACCAGTACACTCAAGAAACCTGTCTGCTTGAAAATCAATGTTTCATTCAATTCAGTGAACATAACATGAGACAAAACTGAGGAGGCCAGATTAAGGGAGTAGAACTAAGTGGAATACAAGAAAGAACATCAAAATACCCAGAGCTGTACTGGCATGGAAATTGGCCATCCCATAGGTAAGTGATGCCTGGGGGAAACTGAGGCCATTTCACTGGAAAGTCAATTAGGTTAGACCAATTCTTGTCTTCTTGTAAAGTCCAGCCTGGCCCAAGTTTACAGGGAGAAGCCTTGGGTAGAGGACAGGTGTAAGAGCGTTATGAACCAGCAACAATCCCACTCCGGGAGAAAAAAAACCCCAAGCACAGGAAGAGTAGTTCTTTTCTAAATCTGAACCTATGACAATGGAGTGGACAAAGGATTAGGGGGAGAAGATTCTTACTCTAATGAGGAGGCTTTGATTTTTCGGAACAGAGCTTTGTAGCCATGTTTTCAGGGAGCCACAAAATCCAGGCCCAACACATAGGGTCAAGAGTATGAGAATTTTGGCCCAAGATGGATAAACCTGGGCCTCAACAGCTGCCACCCACTCTGGAAATTGGTATGTTCAGAGAATGTGAGCACTTAAGACTATTTCTAGTTCCAGCTGCTCCATGGTATTAATAAAGGTCTAATTGCTAAAACCACATGGAGTGGACATGGCGTTCATTTTCCTGACACATGCAAAATGTGGTTTGGAGGCTGAGTTGTCAGGACCAAATCACCCCCAGATATTGCCTATTGCAAGCACATTTTATCACCAGGCAGGGCTTGCTAAGCTTGGTGGATGGCCTCGTTTGGCTATTTGTATCCTAATACTGGGGCCAATGTGACAGGTTAGCATTCCTAGCAGAGGAACGTGGCACAAAACTTCCTTCTAGCCCCATTTCCCAGGTAATGTGGTGTGGACAAAGTCCATCAAATTGGTACTCCTAAAGACAAAGGAGTGGTTTGTCCAGCATTTAGAACAGGTTTATAAAGCGTCTCCCCATTCTCGCCAGATAACTGAATATAGAGGATGCCAGAGACTCTCTGTGTAGACAGTTAGGCTTCCTTTGCAAATGGGGGTGGACAGGGCTATAGTTACCTGTCTGTGCAGGGAGAGAAATGAGCAGACTCAATGCTGGTAGGGGACAGTTCCATCTTCTTGCCCCACCCCACCCACAAAGAGTGGTTGCTGTCTCTCCTCCAAGTCTAAATGTATTTTACTACCTTATTGCCTTACGGTACAACAATGCGTATTCACAAAAGCTAGTCCTAAGTTGCCCCATGCTAAAAATGCTAAATTCTGTAAGTTTATATTTTAATACATCTCTCCATTTTTTAAATGGAACGCCTCACAAATTTGCATGTCATTTTTTTAATGGGGAATCTCCCTCTCTAAATTTACTCACTTCTATTTTTCTGGCTTACAAGGGGGAGTTCCTGGCTAGGGCTTAGTTCCCTATTGGGTTTTCCATGCAACGTTTATGTCTAAAGCATTAAATGACCCTTATGAGGGATTCCATAGAAATATGCATTGCTGACTTAAGGGCCTGCATCCAGGAACACATAAATCCCTGAGTTTTAAGAAATCCTGGATATTGATTGACAAGCTGTATAACATAGTAATTAAGAGCCGGAACTGTGTAGTCAGACTACCTGGGTCAAAATGCTAATTCCCCCATTTATGCCTCATGTGACCTTGGGGAAGTATCTGAAGCTATCCGTGCCTTGACTTTCTTAGATGTAAATCAGGAAATAGTGCTTCTGCCTAGAGTAGTTGTGAAAATTAAGTTATCATGTATAAAATGCTTTGCAGTAAATGCCAGTCATTATTATTGCCTCCACAGAAAGAAAGTGGTTAGACCTGGCCGGGCGCGGTGTCTCAAGCCTGTAATCCCAGCACTTTGGGAGGCCGAGACGGGCGGATCACAAGGTCAGGAGATCCAGACCATCCTGGCTAACACGGTGAAACCCCGTCTCTAATAGAAAATACAAAAAACCAGCCGGGCGACGAGGCGGGCGCCTGTAGTCCCAGCTACTCGGGAGGCTGAGACAGGAGAATGGCGTGAACCCGGGAGGCTGAGCTTGCAGTGAGCTGAGATCCGGCCACTGCACTCCAGCCTGGGTGGCAGAGCAAGACTCCGTCTCAAAAAAAAAAAAAAAGAAAGTGGTTAGACCAAGTAAAAGTGAGGTCCTAGTAGCATCCTCTTGAACATGAGGATTGAGCTCAGCTTCCTCTCCTACTGGAGACCCAGTAAACAAATGCTGAATTTGCACAGGTGTTTCTCTACAGAGTTACACTGTTTCCAGTGTAACTGGTGTGTAGTGGTCATGAAATGGTTAAACAGAAAAATCAAATATGGTTTCTATCACTGGAGGAGTGGGTGTTCCATGATGCTGATTAGGAAGTCCAACCTGAAAGAGGCTCTTTGAAGGCGCCTGGCCCATTGTAGCCAGAGACAGCTCAAAGAGAGACAGATACCCATGATTTATAGTGAGCTCAGCAGAGATAGATGAAGAGAGACCATCCTTTGATCAAGCGGCCAGCAGGAATTTTGCGGGACATTTTGTTTTATTTTGTTTTGGAGCTCAGCAGTGCCTGAATCTGTGCAGTAGTCAGTAGGGACAGCTACAGCATTTAGGGATGAAGAAGGTACTTTAAGCCGGAGTGTAGTGGAACTGCTAGCAAGACGACTGGTGTGGTTCACAGGCCAAGCCCAGAAATTGATGTCAAGCCAGAATGATGAAAGAGGATTCATACGTGGCCACATTCAGATGTAATCTGTTCAGAGCTATCTGCTCAGAAGACACTGTCATGCACACTGTGGAGTGCTGAGATGAGCCTCCTGATCCTCCATCAGGGGTGTGAGCAGGACTTACTCCCCAGCTGCTGGTGCTTAGCCCTCAGGTGTGAATGCCCTCTGAAATTGCTTTAGTTGAGCTGCTTCACTCAGGGTCACATCCTTTCCAATGACTGACCGACCAACTTAGGGATACCAAGGTCCAGCCCTTTTGTTCCAACTCAGAATAGCCCTGACGTTATCTCATCTTCAGAACTCCCCAGAATAGCAGCTAAGGCCCCTGAGATGACCCTGAGGCTTGACCTCTCCCTCTGCCCGATCCTGCTTCCTTCTCCTCCCTTCCACAGTATAGCTCCGACAGCACTCTCTGGTAGATGAGCTGCGTGCTAATCTGCACGTCAGAATCTCCTTCCCAGGGGTACTGTGACTCTCAACTCATCAGCCATGGGCTGCTCTGCATTTCTTACTGGGTAGGTTGAGGCCGTGTGACAGGGCTCTGGCCAACGGGAAGGAAACTTGTCTGTGGGATCATCCTGGGCTCTCCTCCTGTTACGGTGCCCTTGAAGGCAATATGTGTAAAGTGGTCCCATAGAGCACGGAGGAGAAAATAAGTCTTCACTGTGTTAAATCTCTGAGATTTGGGTTTTGTTTTTGGTTTTATTTTCTTAACAAAGCCTGACTTATTCTGTCTTTTCTAATGCATTAGTCATGTTCATTTAAATATTTTTCTAATTCCAGAGTATGAAGCAACCAAAAGTTAGTATCTGAACATACTTTGAAATATTAGTTATTTTTCATATGTATCTTCTTAGGTTTAACTGTTGGGGAAAAATAACAGTTCATCCTACATCACAGATTTGGTTATTTTCAATAATAATATCTCTAATGAATTCTTTTCTTGGGTTTGTAAGTTTTAGTTATTATCAGGATAACATTTCTAATGAATTTTTCTTGTGTATTTAAAAAGTCTCAGCTTAAATGAACCATTTGAGTATTTTAACAAGTGAATCTGAACACAGTAGATCCAACTGAGAATTTCAGTCAGCATTCTGATGCCCTGAATAGAAAAGAGTCAATAAATGTAAATGTAAATAAATATGTACACACACACACACACACACACGCTGATTGACTCTTAACTAACACTAGTAAGTGTCTATTATATATACCATGTTCCTGAAGTTCTGCTACATGGTAAGGACTGCCTAGGCTTAGGGAGCTAATTGGTCCATGAAAGAGGCAGACCATTTCCAAGCCTGCCACTGGGATGCAGTGTCGTCGGACATGCCAGGGTGCACAAATGGCTGAAGGGAGGTGGTACTCAGCTTTACCTGGGGAGGGCCAGAGAAGGCTCCACAGAAATGACTCTTAAGCTGCAAATTAGAGGGAACAGTTGGAGTTCACCAGGTTCATGAAGGAGGGAAAGGCATTCCAGGCAGAGATGTGCATAATAGCATAATGCATTCAGGACATGACAGGGCTGGCAAGGTGATGTTTGCCAGGTGCTATGGTTTGAATGTCCCCTTCAAAACTCATGTTGAAATTGAATTGCCATTGTGATGATATCACAATAGTACCTTTAAAAGGTGACCAGGTCATGAAGGCTCTGCCCTCATGAATAGACTAATGCCATTATCAAGAGAGTGGGTTAGTTAACGAGAGAGTGTGTTCCTGATAAAAGGATGAGTTTGGCCCAATTTCCTGTGTCATCTTGTGTGTACACTTCCTAGCCATGGGGTGCTTTCCACCATGTTTTGATGCAACAAGAAAACCTCACCAGATGTGGCTATTCAATCTTGGATTCCCAGCCTCCAGTAGTCTGAGTCAAACAAATCTCTTTTCTTTATAAATTACCCCAGTCTGTAGCATTCTGTTGTAGCAGCAGAAAAGGGAGTCAGACAGGAGGGGTGGTGGTAGGAGATGAGCTTGGAGAGAAGGCACAAGCTGGGTTCTGGGAGATAGGTCTGCATGCAGTGCCATGGGACTTGGACATTTCCACTTTATTTCATTTACTTATTGCCATTTTTATTCTGGCCTTTTAAATTGTTGCTCTTCTCTTATCCAATGCAGACATAGTTTATTTCTGAGATACAGAGTTTGCAAAATCAGAAACTTTAGGCATCATCAAAATAAATTTCCCACATTGCATACCAGTAAAAATAAGATTCCAGTGACTCTGAGCTGCCAGCTGCCACATGGCAGGCACTTAGTCCTTGGTCCCCCAGGCAATTCTAAAGATCCCTATAAGATGCTTTCTTATACGTATTATTAAGATGGCTAACTCATCCCAGCTTGTCCAGGACTTTCCTGGTTTTACCACTGAATGTTCTGTGGCCCAAGAACCTCTCAGTCCAAAGCAAACCAGGTTGCTCATCCTAAGTGTGTTTGGAAACATGTCTGACCTGCTCAGGTGTTTTTGCTCAGGGCCCATCCTCAAGCTGCCAAGCCACTGCCTCAGCCAAACACCCCAGGGAGCTCTGATAACCCCAGCAGCTCTCCCTGGCCAATCTCTGTTAGGCAACAGATGCCACCCTTCTAGCTTTGGGGAAGGAGACATAGCCCTCTTACACTGAGTTCCAGACATGCTTACCCACCCCCTACATTAACTTTCCAGAGCTCAACTTCATTAGTCTGTTCTCACATTTCTAATAAAGACATACCCAAGACCAGGTAATGTATAAAGAAAAAGAGATTTATTGGACTCACAGTTTCACATGGCTGGGGAGGCCTCACAATCATGGTAGAAGGTGATGGAGGAGCAAAGGCACATCTTATATGATGTCAGGCAAAAGTGTGTGTGCAGGGGAATTGCCCTTTATAAAACCATCAGATCTCATAAGACTTATTCACTATCATGAGAACAGCACAGGAAAATCTGCCCCCATGATTCAATGACTTCCCACCAGGTTCCTCCCACAACATGTGGGGATTATGGGAGCTACAATTCAAGATGAGATTTTGGTAGGGAGACAGCCAAACCATATCATTCCACCCCTGGCTCCTCCAAAATCTCATGTCCTCACATTTCAAAACCAACCATGCCTTCGCAACAGTCTTCCAAAGTCTTAACTCGTGTCACCATTAACTCAAAAGTCTACAGTCCAAAGTCTCATCTGGAACAAGGCAAATCCCTTCTGCCTATGAGCCTGTAAAACCAAAATCAAGTTAGTTACTTCCTAGATACAATGGGGTACAGGCATTGAGTAAATACCCCCATTCCAAATGGGAGAAATTGACAAAAACGAAGGGGCTACAGGCCCCATGCAAGTCCAAAATCCAGCGGGGTAGCCAAATCTTAAAGCTCTGAAATTATCGCCTTTGGCTTCATGTCTCACATCCAGGTCATGCTGATGAAAGAGGTGGGCCCCCATGACCCCCCCATGACCTCGGGAAGCTCTGTTCCTGTGGCTTCGCAGGGTACAACCCCCCTCCGGGCTGCTTTTATGAGCTAGCATTGAGTGTCTATAGCTTTTCCAGGCTCACAGTGTAAGCTGTCAGTGGATCTGCCATTCTGGGGTCTGGAGGACAGTGGCCCTCTTCTCATAGCTCCACTAGGCAGTGCCCCAGTGGGGACTCTGTGTGGGGGCTCCAACGCCACATTTCCCTTCTGCACTGCCCTGGCAGAGGTTCTCTATGAGGGCTCTGCCCCTGTAGCACACCTCTGCCTGCACATCCAGGTGTTTCCATACATCCTCTGAAATCTAGGCAGAGGTTCCCAAACCTCAACTCTTGTCATTTGCACACCCACAGGACCAGCTCCACATGAAAGCTGCCAAGGCTTGGGGCTTGCACCCTTTGAAGCCATGGCCCGAGCTGTACCTTGATCCCTTTCAGCCATGGCTGGAGCAGCTGGGATACAGAGCACCAAGACCCTAGACCGCACACAGCAGGGGGGCCCTGGGCCCAGCCCACAAAACCATTTTTTCTCCTCCAGGCCTGTGATGGGAGGGGCTGCCATGAAGTTCTCTGACATGCCCTGGATACATTTTCCCCCTTGTCTTGGCGGTTAGCATTTGGCTCCTTGTTAGTTATGCAAATTTCTGTAGCCAGCTTGAATTTCTCCCTAGAAAATGGGTTTTTCTTTTTTACTGCATCATCAGGCTGCAAAATTTCCAAATTTTTATGCTCTGTTATCTCTCGAATGCTTTGCTGCTTAGAAATTTCTTCCACCAGATACCCCAAGTTATCTCTCCGAAGTTCAAAGTTCCACAGATCTCTAGGACAAGGGCAAAATGCCACCAGTCTCTTTGCATAGCAAGAATGACCTTTACTCTAGTTCCCAATAGTTCCTCATCTCCATCTGAGACCACCTCAGCCTGGACTTTATTGTCCCTATCACTGTCAGCATTTTGGTCAAAGCCATTCAACAAGTCCCTAGAAAGTTCCAAACTTTCCCACATCTTCCTGTCTTCTGAACCCTCCAAGTCTCTAGGAAGTTCCAAACATTCCCACATTTTTCTGTCTTCTTCTGAGCCCCAACTGTTCCAACCTCTGCCCATTACCCAGTTCCAAAGTTGCTTCCACATTTTTGGGTAACTTTACAGCAGCTCCCCACTTTCTGCAACACCAATATATTATATTAGTCTGTTCTCACACTGCTAATAAAATACCCAAGACTGGGTAATTTATAAAGAAAAGGAAGTTTAATGGACTCACAGTCCCACATGGCTGGGGAGGCCTCACAATCATGGCAGAACATGAATGAGGAGCAAAGGCACACCTGACATGGTGCAGGCAAGAGAGCATGTGCAGGGGAACTCCCCTTTATAAAACCATCAGATCTTATGAGACTTAGTCACTATCATGAGAACAGCACGAGAAAACTCACCCCCATGATTCAATTACCTCCCACCTAGTTCCTTTCACAACACGTGGGGACTATGGGAGCTACAATTCAAGATAGAGATTTGCGTGGGGACACAGCCAAACCATATTACCACCAGACAATTAACAAAACTTCTTCAAAGGCTTATGGATAATGGAAGGAAAGCTCAGCCTCAAAGGTAATTTCAACTTTTGGCAAAGCAGTTACCTGAAACACACCTACCAGAGCCATTCTCAGTAGCAGGTCCGGCTCCACATAAGAGTCCAGCACACGTCTGCCACCAGAAAGTTTGGGCCCAGCTGTCAAATGGCTTTGAGAGAGGAAATACTTCTCTGTCCCTCTAGTTTCAGGCTGGCTTCTCAGAGAGGCAGAAACTAGTACCACTGCCTGGCGTTCATTCCCCCGCTTTCTTAGTAAGAACACCCTGATTTACTTAGGATGGTAAAATGCCCAGATAAAAGGCTTTATTTCTCAATTCCTCAGCCAGCTGTGGAAGTGTTTGCAGGAATGTCAGAAAAGCTATTTAAAGGGAGAATCAGTGAGGAGGTCTCACTCCAATACTCATACACTCACACACACTATTTATTTTTCCTCTTTCATTTTTCTTCCTTCTAGGCTTCAATGGGGATATGATGGCTGGAGCTCCAGCAGCCATCCTGTGACCCTGAGAACAAGCCATTCCTTGAGGCTAATGAAGCAGAAAGAAGGCATCCTGAGTCCTTGGGAAACAAGGATCTACCTGAATAGCTCCGAATGCCTACTTCTAGACATCCTTTTAGAAAGAGAAGTAAACCCTTATGTATTTCAGCCACTGTTATTTAAGGTTTAACCTAATCATGATATAATTGGTTTTTCTTCGCATGATACAGTGGTAATTTTTTCTTCCATAAGAAGCAATCCCAACCCCTACCACTAGGGGGTGGCCTTGCCCTGTAGGCCTCACCATGACAATTAGATCACTGCATTATCAGAGTCCAGCATCAGTGCATGCTGTGTAATTCAGTCTCAAATAACAATGTGCATGTGACAGCAGTGGTCCAGTCTGGGCTAAGCTGTGCCAAACTCCATCCAGTTCCTCTAGCATGAGATTTGGATCTCATGCTTTTCTTCTCTTTTCTATATCCAATTCTTCAGCTCCTGCAAGCAAGCCCCAGGACCAAAAAAGTATGCAGAGAATCAGTTCTGACTCTAGCAAACACACGGTTTGTATTTCCAAGCAGAACAACGAGCTTCTAGTCTGAACAACATCCCGTTTGATGGTAACTTGACACTTTCCTCTTTTTGTTTTTCCAGCAAGAAGCAATGGGTAGGTACTTGCTTTACATTTGTGAAAAGATACCTGGCTGGTGGTTCTGATAAAGAGAGTCCACCCTGACAGGATTATTGAGATCTCTACTTCCTACAAGGTGGAAAATTACCTGCAGCATTTAAGTGACTGTTTTTCCAGTTTATACTGATGAAAGTTTCAAAAATCTCTAGGCAGAGTTTTAGTCATTAATAATCTGAAGTGAAGGGAGTAATTTATCTAAGTATTGCTCAGGCTAAAAGCAAGCTGCTGTCTCAAAATGAAAATACAGTGCTAGTCCTATAAACACCCACTCACAACTAACCAACAAAGGAGTTTGTGGTGTGAGAAGTGGAACTTTTGGTAGTTTCAGATTGCATTGCTTCGGTATCATCTGTGCTCTCCTTGTCTACCTCCATTTACAGCGCGACGCTATATAGTTAAGACTTGGGCAGAGGGAGGAAAGGGGTTCATGGGGAGCTAGTAATCTTGCATTTTCCCTCAAATTTCTTACAAGACTGCCATATTAGATAAGAACAAAAAATGTGCCTATAGAATAGTCTAACCAAAGAACTTGAGAAATAATCACTTCTTTTTCCTCCATTTCTGTAAAGACCATGCAGAAAGTTTTCATGTGTAATAAAACCAGTGATCAGCAGGTAATCTCACCCTAAGAGAAAGAACCCAAATGAACCACTCACAAGAAGAGAAACAGGCATCCCTTGGGAGTAGAGTTTAACAAATGAAAATACAGGACACTCTGTAATTTGCATTTTCTGCAATATTTGGGACCCGCTTATACGAAAAAATTATTTGATATTTATTCAAAATTTAAATGTAATGGTATGTCCTAGATTTTATCTGGCAGCCTTATTTGGGGGTAAAGAATCTGTTCCTTCCTTGTGGGGGATGGGAAGAACAGTACAAAATGAGCAGATTCTGAAATATATCAAGGGGATTGTCACTGGAAAAGTCACTGATTAAAAACAAAACACCCACAAACCACTAGGCCCTGTGCACAGGTTCCTCCAAGAAGCTAAGTCTTCTTGTTTTGTTTTTGTTTTTGTTTTTGTTTTTGTTTGAGACGGAGTCTTGCTCTGTCACCCAGGCTGGAGTGCAGTGGCTGGATCTTAGCTCACTGCAAGCTCCACCTCCCGGGTTTTACGCCATTCTCCTGCCTCAGCCTCCCGAGTAGCTGGGACTACAGGCGCCCGCCACCTCGCTCGGCTAGTTTTTTTGTTGTTGTTGTTTGTATTTTTTAGTAGAGACGGGGTTTCACCGTGTTAGCCAGGATGGTCTCAATCTCCTGACCTTGTGATCCGCCTGCCTCAGCCTCCCAAAGTGCTGAGATTACAGGCTTGAGCCACCGCGCCCGGTTCTTCTTGTTTTTTATCTTTCATATCTTTACAGAGTCTAGATGCCCTCCTGCTCTGGGTATATTGAGAGCTCAGTGAGGAGTGCTGACCAACTGGATGGTCAATGACTACTGAGGAGGAGGTGGCTATGCAAGTCCCAGATCTCTGGGATCATGTATTCGGTGCTTTCAGACATGCATCTGCAATGGCCTGGGATGCCAGGAGTCTTCTCCTTAGAAAAGCAAGGCAACATCAAGGCAATCAGTTGTTACCCCAATGTCCAACCTCCCCTATTGTCTTTCCGAGGGTATTTTGTCCAAACTATGGAGTAAGAAAAGGGTTTGGTTTTACACTTTTAGCCAGAGTTTACCCTCCAGGAATGCTCCTTCTACCACATCTGCCAGGGATCTATTTTCCAAAAGTACTGTCTGGTTGCTCAGAATCCACTGGGTGCAGACATGCAAAGATGTGCAACTTCTCCTCTGCATTGAGTAAGGATACAGATGGTCAGTGCTCCATTTTCCTGCCTTTTCACTCTCCACACTAGGCTTTGTAGATATAAACATGTGAAAGCACAGAACAGTAAGTCAAAGTCAGAGGGAATTACAGGTAAGGACCCCCATTTTCATTCCAATTCTCTTCTGACATTGACCATGCCATTCTGTAAGGCTACAGGTCTCACTTACTTTTAACTTTCTTGAGTTTCACAGGGTGAGTACCTGAAAACTTAGACTTCTCTCCTCAGTGATGTCCTCTCCCTGGTTCTATCCCACTCCTGACTCAGTTTACTTTGAGCCCCCTCCCCAAGCACCTTAAGTATTGTCTAAATTTTTGTCCACCTCCCCACCGTTTTTTTTCTCTTTTCTTTTCTTTTTTCTTTCTTTCTTTCTTTCTTTTTTTTTTTTTTTTTTGAGACAGGTTCTCACTCTGTTGCCCAGGCTGGAGTAGAGTGACACAGTTATAGCTCACTGCAGCCTCGCTCTCCCAGGCTCAAGCAATGCTCCTGCCGCAGCCTCCCACATAGCTGGGACTACAGGTACTTGCCACCATGCTGAGCTAATTTTTTATTTTTTCAGTAGAGTCAAGGTGTCGTTATGCTGCCCAGACTAAACTCGAACTCCTCATTCTCCTCATTCTACCTTGGCCTCCCAAAGTGCTGGGATTACAGGCAAGAGCCACTGCACCTGGATTCCCCATTCTTATCTACACGGGGAAGTCTCATTCTTTGGATTCATCCTTCTTTCCCATGCAAGGCCTCAAGTTTGCTTTCAGTCTGAAATAGCACTGCTGGATGATCAGAAATGCCCATTGCCACCCAAATCTTTTTGTTTTGTTTTGTTTTTTAATTCCATCACCATGGATAGCTATGACTCCTTCAGGCCACAGTTCTATTTAATTTCAAGCCGCAGGCATAGCAACCCTTTTAATCAGGGACCTGCTAAATTAGGCACGTGGACTCTCTCAATGTGGACTGAATCCACATTCAGAGACACCTGTTTTCTCCCTGGCACGACAACTAAGCCCCCCAGTTCCACCTGGGGCAACTCATTAACAAATGCTATCCCTAGAAAGACCAGGAAGAACTCATTTAACTCAAACTGGTTTAATGTAGGTTCAGAGCGTCTGCTTCTGTGGGAAAGGGAAAGGGAGTGAGGGCTGATTGGCAGTTCTTCCCACTACACAGTTCAACAGCAAATGTTCATGGAGTCCTTAATTCTCTGAAGAGTGGCCTCAGAGATGCTGGCTCTCTCTCACTTATGATGCTGATTTTACAGCTGGATTATTATAAGATTAGTGTAAGTTTGGTCACTTACACTTCATCTTACTATTCCTTCCTCACCTGATTTTTTATGAGAGCTCATAGGATCCCATTCTCCCACCTTCTGTTTCTCTTTGTTCCTTCTATGGCTGCTCTAACCCCTGTGTTCCCCACATACCACCAGCTCCTCCCATGGATCTGGTTTTCTTGAACTTCCTGATTTTGGCACAGACTTTCCCTTCAGTCTAGAACAGTCTTCTCCCCCCCTCCTGCATCTGACCTACTCACTTGAGTAAATGTGACTTCCCTATTTAGACCAAGCAGACCCCGATGGCGGGGCTTCTCACACTTCAGTATGCATGAGAATCACCTGGAGAGCTTTTTCAACTATAAATTTCCTCTTCCCATCTCTATCCCCTTCACCAAATCGTGATTTAGTAGATCTGGGATGGGGCCCAAGAATCTGCATTTAAACAGCCTCCCAGGTAATCTCAATGGTGCTGGTCTGCCCGCCACACTTTGGGTACCACTGTCCCAGACTGAATTAAATCTCCCAGCTCTATGATCCTGGAGCTCCTTGCATTAGTGTATCAAAACATATTATTGTTAATATTCTTGTAGTGTCTTTCCTCCCTGATAGGCTGAAAACACAGTGAAAGCAGGCCATGTCCATTTTATTTGCTGCTGAATCCCCATCAATTAACATAAGGCCTATCACACAGGATGTGCTTAATAAATCCAGGATTTATGAAAAGGGGGTAGAAGAAAGGGGAATCTTTCCATGCTGAGAATCTTCAACATGTGAGCATGTTGCTTTAAAGTCAGTTCTCAGAAAGGAATCCAGAATGTATTGATGGTGGCCTTTGGAAGAAGGGTCTAGACAACCCCAGTGGCAATTTGCAATGTCATTATTTGGTTATTTCTGTTACCTTTGTGGGGTGGGGCTGGGGGAATCTATGAGGCAATTTTTCAGTTATATTTAATAAAATAGCTTTGCAAGTATCTACTTAACCAGGATGATGAATATATCCGAGTAATTAGCTAGGAGAATTCACCTCCTTTCCATCCCGGGCACTCCTTGCAGGGAATTCATGGCTGTGGAATAATAAGTGGGCAGAGCATAGACTCTGGAGTTAGACCCAGAAGGCCAGCTATACCATTTCCCAGCTCTGGGGCTCTGGCCAAGGTAACTTAACTGTCCTAAGCCTCAGTTTCCACATTTGTGGATGAGGATAAAATGGTACCCATGTACAGGCAGTAGGGTGTAATAGCTTAGAACACAGGCTGCCTATGTTTGAATCCTGGCTCCTCCACCTACCAACTGCGTGACTTTCGGAAAGTTATTTAACCGCCATATGCCTCAATTTCTTCTTTGGTAATTATTTCTTGAAAAATGATTGTATTAACTTGAACTACTTTAAACTGCTATTTTGTAGGTCAAAAACAGTCGAATGTCAGTGATTTCAAATGACTCAAACTAATACCTACCTTACAGGCTTATAAAGAGAAGCAAGTGCATGAGTCAAGTTTAAGTCAACAGGCTTAAAATGATGACTGTTACATATTAAGCACCACACAAGAGTCAGCTCTAATTGCACAGCTGAGTTTGTTGGGGAATAAAGTGAATATGATAATGTGGTAAACATTTGGCATAGGAGGGCTGTAAACATTCAATAAAATGCTACTTGTTCTTTTTTGTACTTATATAACCCCTTTTTAAGAATATCTCACTTTAAAATTACTAATGTTTTCAAATGGTTGTTTTTGCACTGCCCTAAGTCCTCCAGCCCCTGAGCACATACAAACTTATTACCATGAAGTTCAGAAGGAGAGTGGGTGAAGCTGTGAAGAGAAGGGACAGCTCAGGACAATGGACCTCGGAGAGATGGAAGCCCAGGACAAGAGTACCCTACTCTTAGCTTCTTGCCTCCCCAAATATTAGGTTGAAACATATGAAACTCATTTATATAGGCCAAAACGGAAAAATATTCACAATTTCATATGATTACACATACTAGATTCCCCTAGCCAGCCTGGATTTATTTCATATTCTTAACAGTCTATCAGTTAATACCATATCTCTTTTTCCCTTTACATGTTAACATTTTTGGCATTGGGATGTATCTTACAATCACATGTGTCTTTAATATGGTTGGATTTCTTGCCCTTTCTCCTTCTGAGCAACCAGGTTCTGGTAATCTCACTTTTTGTCTAGTGTCCTCAGGGTGGTAGCTGCTTTACCTCAGCCCTGGAGGTAATAACTTCTTCCAACAAGTATTAATAACCAGTTGTCTCAACTTCCTGTTTTGCTCTTCCAGTCTTCCAACAGCTGTGGAAAAAATTCCCTGTATTAAATCCCCTTTGTTTGAAATACCTAGCAGGGTTTCTATCTCTTGACTATGCTGACTACCGCATATATTAATTTTAAAAGAATCGCTTTCAATGGCAAATGAGAGAGTTAAGCATTCACATAGTCGCATAAATTGTATAATTAGATTTCTTTCCCTTTATCATGAATTTTTACTCATCAGACATTTACTGAATGTCTAGTTTATGCCACAGCCTATGTACCTATCATTGGTAAAAAGGTGAAAAAGGCAATTTTTGTCCCAGAGGAGCTTAGAGTGGGGATAGAGCTGGGACTACAGCAGAGACAGAGATCACAGCATGATAAGTGCCATGGGAGCACATAGGGAGCATTTACCCTAGTCCAGTCCAAGGCAGATGAACTCAGGGAAGCCTCCTTCAATCTGTCTGTCCTGCATGTACAGTCATGGAGGAGAAGGAAAAGGGAGGAAAGACCTTCTAGGCAGAGCAAGGAGCAAATGCTAAGGCTCAGACTTAGAGAATAAGGTTTGTTTCAGGGCATTGAAATGCTTCAGTATAGTTGGAGCAAAGTTGGAGGATGACAACAACTGAAGCTGGAATGACAGGTAAAGGAAAAGATCATGAAGGATGGTGTACACCATGTCGAGGAATTATGTAAGACTATGGTTTTATATCGAGGTCAGTGGAAAACCATTGAAATTAGTGACTTGATCAAGTTTACAGTTAGGAAGATACTGCTCACTGAGAAAAGGAGGACAACATACTTTCTAGAAGCTACCAAATGACTGACTGCCTAGTCACAGGGGTTAAGGCAGCAGTTCCCAACCTTTCTATCACCAGAGACCAGTTTCATGGAAGACAATTTTTCCACTCTGGGATGCAGGGAAAGAGCTTTTCAAAGAAGAAAGGGCAGAAGCCTGGGGTAGAGAAGTGGAGAACACCTGAGTCTGAAAAAGATGTGACACCGGAGAGGATTTCTCTTTATTTTTGTAATTGAGGGGGAGAGACAGAGGAAAATTCTGGAAGCAAAGGCTAAAAGGTTCCCAAAGGTAAACACCTCCAGGAGCCAGCAGCAGGTGACAAGTAAATAAAGCAGGCTTGCTTTAAGAACATGGAAGTGATCCCAGCAATTTGGGAGGCCAAGGCAGGAGGATCATTTGAGCCCAGGAGTTTGAGACTAGCCTGGGCAATATGGTGAAACCCTGTCTCTACAGAAAAATACAAAAACTAGCCAGGTGTGATGGCACATGTCTGTGGTCCCAGCTATTTGGGAGGCTGACGTGCGAGGATCAACAGAGCCTGGGAGGTCAAGGTGGCAGTGAGCTGCGTTCACACCACTGCACTCCAGCCTGGGTGACAGAATGAGAGCCTGTCTCAAAAAACAAAGAAAACCCATAAAACAGACTGAGCACCATGGCTCAGGCCTGTAATCCCAGCATTATGGAAAGCCGAGGCGGGCAGATCACCTGAGGTCAGGAGTTTGAGACCAACCTGGACAACATGGTGAAAACCCATCTCTTCTAAAAATACAAAAATTAGTCAGGCGTGGTGGTGGGTGCCTGTAATCCCAGCTACTCAGGAGGTTGAGACAGAAGAATCGCTTGAACCCAGGAGGTGGAGGTTGCAGTGAGCCGAGATCACACTATTGTATTCCAGCCTGGGTGACAGAAAGAGACTCCGTCTCAAAAAAACAAAAACAAAAACAAACACAAACACAAAGCGAAACAAAACATGGAGGCCAGGTGGCAGCGGCTCATGCCTGTAATCCTAATGCTTTGGGATGCTGAGGTGGGAGGATCACCTGAGCTCAGAAGTTTGAGATCAGCCTGAACAATATAGCGAGACCTCGTCTCTATTTTTATTTTTAAAAAACTTTAAAAAATACATGGAAATGCATGGTTTATGAACGGGGCAGATACCCCCAAGCTCCAGTCAACTGTTGTCATGTGGAAATGCAACGTTCCTGATCTTGTGATTTTTCAAGAGAAGCCAGAAATCTAGATATTCCTGTAAAATCATCCACTGTTCTTTAACGTGGGCAACAAATTCAAATTTTTTCTAAACAACAGGCTGGCCAAATAAAACATATGTGGCTGCATTTGGCCCTTGGGTGGCCAATTTGTAACCTCTGGTCTAGAAGGAATGCTAGGTTATTTGAATAAATCCCACCAGCCATGGTAGATATGCAGCCTACTTGTGCTAGAATGTAAACAAGTCATGGGAGGAGACCATTTCCCAGAAAAGCAATTCCCATTAAATCCACTGGCTAAGTTTGGAAAGATAATACAGAATGTACTGATATGTAAGTCTAGTTTTGCTTTGTTGGGAAAATTTTTATGAAGCCAAGCTAAAAGGAAGGAAACTGGTCTTCTCTGAAGTCATTTCTATTATATTTCTTTAAGAAGTCAGGAGAGAGTCACTTTGGAAAAGATCATAGTCTAATGTTTCTTTCAGGAACTAGCACTGGAAATTCAAGTCAATTATTTCAACCTGTATCAGACTGTATATAAAGAGTTCCCATGAATCAACAATAAAACAACATCCAAAGGAACATGAACAAAGAATATGCACAACTCTCAGAAAAGGAAATATTATAGGTTTTTACCTATAAAAATGCTTGACTTCACTTAGCATGTGAGAAATTCAATTTACAAACAATGTTTTTCCCCTATAATATAGGAAAAGTTAATAAGAACTTCATATGTATAATACACTATGTAGGCAAAGGTGTTGGGAACTTGGCACTGTCATACATTGGTGGTGAAATTTTAAATTGGCATGACTGCTAAGGAGGGCAAATTGGCAGGATCCATTAAAATAAAAAATACATATATGCCTTGACCTAGACATTTCTAAATCTTAGAATTAATTACCTACCCTTATTCATACTTGTGAAAGAATATATATATACACATGTGTATATAAGAATATTCATTATAGCATCATTTATAATAGCAGATGATTTGAAATAATCTAAATGTGCATTAATATGGAAATAAAATAAATGATAATAGACCCAAACAATGGCATCCACTGAAGCAATAAAAAAAAAGCAGCTCCGTACCTACTGAAAAGAATGCCTCTCCTATATATATATATTAAGAGCAAGGTTAAGAAGTGTAAATTGTGTAACGCCATTTGGTATTGCATAAACATATACTTAGATATGCACAGTGTATTTCTAGAAGGCTTAAAAGCATCTTTTAGAAAGAGTTGCCTCTGTGGAGGGCTGAATGGGGGGAGACAGACATGGGAAGGAAAGGTTTTGCTCTATACTTTTCCATATATGTGTACACAATAATATGCAGATAATACATTATGTATTGTATAATGCAGTAATATGTATAATTTATTTTTATATCTATATTTACATTAACTCATTAAGTTGTTTTTATTTTTATTTATTTTTTTGAGACGAAGTCTTGCTCTGTCGCCCAGGCTGGAGTGCAATGGCGTGATCTTGGCCCACCGCAACCTCTGCCTCCAGGGTTCAAGTGATTCTCCTGCCTCAGCCTCCTGAGTAGCTGCAATTACAGGCACCCGCCACCACGCCCAGCTAGTTTTTGCATTTTTAGTACAGATGAGGTTTCATCAGGTTGGTCATGCTGATCTCGAACCTGTGACCTCAGGTGATCCACCCGTCTCAGCCTCCTAATCCATTAAAATTTTTAAGAAAAAAAGTTATATTAACGTTTTAAAAAATCACTAACTTATCGTCAAGCCTCTCTAAAATCTCCTTTCACTTTTGAATTCCAAGGTCCAAGTTTGGGTTCAAATTTTTACTCTTACTTTTGAATTCTGAGGTCAACCTTTTGAGTTACTAGTAAGTCTACCAAATTTTAGCTGTTGAACTAATTGCAGTTATTTTTCTTTTGCTATCTCAGATTCAGATTCAAACCACCATTGCTTTTTCTGTCCAACATGCTGGTAAAAGCACATCCAAACCCACAAATGTGAAAAACAATGAGATCTGGAAGTACATTTCATCTGTAGAAAAGTTCTGAGTCGGTTCCTTTTCAAGGAGTCCAGGCCGGGCGCGGTGGCACAAGCCTGTAATCCCAGCACTTTGGGAGGCCGAGACGGGCGGATCACGAGGTCAGGAGATCCAGACCATCCTGACTAACCCAGCGAAACCCTGTCTCTACTTAAAAAAATACAAAAAACTAGCCGGGCGTGGTGGTGGGCGCCTGTAGTCCCAGCTACTCGGGAGGCTGAGGCAGGAGAATGGCGTAAACCCAGAAGGCGGAGCTTGCAGTGAGCTGAGATCTGGCCACTGCACTCCAGGCTGGGCTACAGAGCCAGACTCCATCTCAAAAAAAAAAAAAAAAAAAAAGGAGTCCAGACGGTTCCTGAGCTTTTCTCTGAATGATTTCTCTGAGTCAAATAAAATGATAAGGCAGGCATTTAAATGACAAGAAGCCAACCCTGAGTCTGGTGTACTGGGAGTGGAAAATTCTGTGAAGTTTTTATGTTCCCGCTGTGTACAAGCACAGATTATCTTTCTCAAGCAGACACGGAAGCATATAGAAGACCTAGAAATTCCATTACTTTCAGTGTCTAGTGCCAATAAATTTAATAAGAAATGGAAGCAAGGTTATTTATTTGTTTTACAGCATTATAAAGACTGCACAGAAAGAGGCTCTTAGAAGAGTTTAGATCAGTAATTGACTAAAACATTCGTGATTATTCACCAAATCCCCAAATATTCCCTGAGCACCTTCTAAGTACTAAGTCACTGGGCTAGCTACCATGGTAGGATTAAAATGACGGGTAAGGAGTTTCTAATTTAATTCCATGCTTTCCAAAGACTCTTCCGAGGAGCACCAAAATCTTAGGAATATTAATATAAGACAAAAACAATTTCCTTGGTAATTGCGAATCAGAAAATAATTAAGCTAAGTTTTAATTGGCAAAGGACTTTTCAGATCTTTTACTATGCTCATGTGCAATGTAAACCTTCTAGAGAGGGGTATGGTATGCAGTCTTTCCCAAAGCATACCCCAAATAATTCTAAAATTATTCAAACACACTTAACCTTTTTGTTTTGGGCAGCTGCAGAAACTCATGTCTATGTAACGTACATTAGGAAAACCATCGCCTTAAATGCCAAGACAAACATAAATACATATGTGAAAAGTCAAATAGCAAAACAAAACTATCATAAAGCAAACTGGGGTTAACTGCCCGAGTACTTGACTGGGACGTAATAAACAGCTTGAGTTTAAAAGATAGTGGTGGTCTAGAGTTATAGAAGCTGGGTGGAATAGAAGGAGCTGGGTCTAAGCCTGATAAAAAAGGAAAGTATCCGTCAAGAAGGAGAAGCCACTGAAAAGTGACGGAGCTATTTAGAGGATGAAGGAGACCAGCCAGCCAGAGCAGAGGGTTCATCATATAGGAAAGACAGGGAGTTAAGTGTAGATAGGACCAGATTGAAACAGGCCATGACTGTCGGGTTAGGAAGTCTGAACCTTACCTTGCAGGCAAGAGGGAGCCTTTAAAAGCCTCTAAGCAAGACAATGAAATGTTCATAGTGGTCTTCTAAGAAAATCACTGTGGTGCTCATTTGAAGAAAGGCAGGGGAGTATGAGGGTGAGTGGAGTGGGAAGAGAAGATGGGAGCCCAGTGCTGACTGTGAGATGAAGGTCTAGAATAGTGTTAGTGCACAGACTAAGAAGGGCATTTTAATGAAGAATTGACAGAAAGTGAAGACTAGATGTCAGAACTGTATAAACGGGTCATGGAGTTTGGCTTCTGGATGATAAAGTACGATTTTTATGGGGAGGACAGTTTTTGATATGTCAAATTGCATCTTACTCCTTCCCCATCTCCAACCCCCGACCAATTCCACAGAAGCAGGCAGGCCTTTCCTATTTCTTTGTTTGAAGAGCTGTCAGCTCTACCTGTCTTTTTTAAAACCTGAAGCTCACCAAGGGATGGTGGTGGATATCCCAGAATCATGAGCAATAATAACTGAGAAGGGAGTTTTTTCAATGTCAGGAGAAGAGAAGGCAGCAGAGGTGGATTTGAAGAGACTAGGAAGAGAGTCCCATGAGAAGCATGCACCCATCTCAGCCCCCAGCTGCCCTCCAGGAAGATGGCTAAATTCAGAGAGGAGGGCTGCAAGGTGCACCTGGAGAAACCTGAAGATAGGTTCTCCCAGGAGGAGGAGTTGAAGATTCCCATGTCTCACATTTAAAAGTGTGTAGAGATGAGGAGCAATGGGAATGCTAACTGCTATGTGAATATGATCCACTTTGGAGAGTCATTTAGCTCTAGCTACTAAAACTGAAGATTCCCAGAAAACATCTAAGTATATACTCACATATAGGCCCAAGGAAAAAGGTACAAGGATGTAGAAGGGCAACATTGTTTGTAAGACTAGAAAATTGGAAACAGCTTAAAAATCCAAGAGTAGGATGTTTAAATACATTGTGTATATTCACAAAATGAACTGCTAAATGAATCAACTAGAGCAACATGGATACATTTCAAAAAACAGTGTGGAGTATCAATAAGAAGTTTTGGGAGGAAGTTACCATTTATGTTAAGATTCCCAATATATAAACTATATGCAAGTATACTATGTATTATCTAAGGGCATACAAACAAAACATCTCAAACCCGCATGAGGTCCACAATCATTAAAGTCAGGATAATGCTTGCATTTGGAGTAAGGGAGGTAGAAAGGAACTTGGATTAGGAAGGATCATAGAAGCTTCAAGTATATCTAATGATTTAAATCTAAAGGAACCATAGGAAAATGTTAAGATCTGTCAAAACTTAGTAGTGGGTACACGGATGTTTATTATAATATCCTTTGTTTATCTGCATTTTTGAAATATTTTGGCCGGGCGCAGTGGCTCAAGCCTGTAATCCCAGCACTTTGGGAGGCCAAGATGGGCGGATCACGAGGTCAGGAGATCGAGACCATCCTGGCTAACACAGTGAAACTCCATCTCTACTAAAAATGCAAAAAACTAGCCGGGCGAGGTGGCGGGCACCTGTAGTCCCAGCTACTTGGGAGGCTGAGGCAGGAGAATGGCGTAAACCCGGAAGGCAGAGCTTGCAGTGAGCTGAGATCCGGCCACTGCACTCCAGCCTGGGCAACAGAGCAAGACTCCGTCTCAAAAAAAAAAAAAAAAAAAAAGGAAATATTTTACAAAATTATCTTTAAATTATTTTAACAGCTCTTTTTAAACATAAGTGAAGAAACCATCATGTTAATAAACATAGTGAACATATCTATCACCCCGAAAATTTTCCTCATGCCCCTTTTGAGGAGATCTGGCATTTGGTATTTTCTCATGCCTGTAATCCCAGAACTTTGGGAGGCCAAGGAGGGCAGGTCACTTGAGGTCAGGAGTTCGCGACCAGACTGGCCAACATGGTGAAACCCCATCTCTACTAAAAATATAAAAATTAGCCGGGCATGGTGGCATGCACCTGTAGTCCCAGCTACTCGGGAAGCTGAGACAGGAGAATTGCTTGAGCCCAGGAGGTGGAAGTTGCAGTTGCAGTGAGCCGAGATCGCACCATTGCACTCCAGCCTGGGTGACAGAGTGAGACTCCATCTCAAAAAAAAAAAAAAAAAAAAAGGGTTGGACTTTACCCCTATGATATATGAATTGAACTTCCTGCCAGCTTGGGAGAAAGGGATTGCAGAGTCAGATTTATATTAATTCAAATAAAAATAAGTAATGTGATGTTTCTTGACCTTTTGAGTTTATGATTGAAAATTCATACTTGCTACAAGCAGCTAGGGACATTTGGGTGGAAGAAAGAGTTTAAAGGTAACAGTGGAAACATGGAGTGGGCAATTAAACATGAGAGCTAGAGCTTCAAGGAGAGGTCAGCACTGGAGGTTGAGGCTTTGGTGGACATTTGCCTGGTGCAAATAGTTAAGACCATGTGAATAGATGAGATCTCCAAAGGAATGAGGGTAGACAAAGAACAGCCCTGGATGTAGGTCCCTTCCTTGGCCTGTGCAATTGAGATGGGTGCAGAAAAAGGGGATAGTAAAGAAGATCTAACCGTGGTGAGGCAGGTGGTGAATTAGTATACACTAATGGTCAGGAAGCCAAGGGAAAAAAGAGTAAGGCAAATAGCATCACATACCTTAGAGAAGAAAAGCAAATTGAGGCTGAGGAGCCATTAGATCCAGTGACCGAGAGATTGCTGATGTCCTAAAATGTGTAATTTCAGTAAAATTGTGAAAACAGAATTCCACTTTAGACATTTAAAGGGATAGTGGAGATGAAGACACCTCTGAACAAATATAGATAATTACAAGAGTTTTGCTGTGTAAAGTTGAGAAATGCAGGAACGGTGTGAGGAGGACTGTGAGGAAAAAGTGGAAGGATTTACTGACAGAAAATCCTAGGACTTGTGTTTAATAATGACTATCTTCTCCATCCTCAAGTATTACTATTGTAAAATATTTGCCATAATTCCAAAGTTTTATTTTTAGAAAGTTAATTCACTCAATTCACCCACCTAGAATAAAAAGAAATAATATTTGCATTTAAAATGTGTCATAAGCAATGGATGTTGCTTTCAAGCCCTTAATACAAGTGGAAAAATTATGAAAACCTTGCTACTCAGAGTGTGGTCCATGGACCAGCAGCATAAGCATCACCCGGGAGCTTGCTAGAATGAGAAAAGCAGAATCTCAGATCCCATCCCACACCCACTAAACCAGAATGTGCCTTCTCAAGTGATTTGTCTGCATGTTCAAGTTTGAGAAGGAGAGTTGTCGAAAACATTCAGGAATTATGACATGACTGACACTTTGAGAAGTTCTCTAGGGATCAGACAGCAGAGGAGCAAAACTAGTCTGTCTGGAAGAAATCATCAGTTGATTAGTGAAACATTAATCAGGGATTAATCAAGAAGGATTTGAAAGAGAACAGGAACCTGGCAGCTAGGGAAACTGAGTAAGAGGCTGAATCTAAGAACCAAGCAAAATCTTACAAAAGCAAGATAGACCAGACCTCAACTTTCAGGAGCATAGTCTTTAGTGGAAACTCTTTATCCCACTTGGTGATTGCAGGAAACGGTCACTTCCAGCAAGGTAAGGGGTGGTAGGAATGTGGTTGGCAGGAGGTTCCTCTGGGGACTTTGCAGACAAGAACCTCCCTCTGTGACAGATGGGCATTGCCGTTATATCAGGCTAGGCTGGCCTCCATACTAGCAGGCCCAGGCTACCTGTGCTTACACCTCTTCCTTCTTCGCTCAGCCTCTGCATCACTGTGCCATATGGTCAGGCCTCCAAAATCTGCCTTAGCTGTATTCCACCATCCTCTTTGCTTTTAAAGGTTGAATTTCATCAGCATTTCTCCGAAACTCTCGTTTAAAAGGCTGAATCTTGCCCTCCCACCTCCAAGTCCTCAAGGGACCTGATAGTGAAGGTCCAGGATGGGATCTAGAAAATACATTTGTAATAAGCACCATATATGATTTTGCTGCAGATGTTTCCAGACTAGATTTGCAGAAGCAGCCTTCCTTCTGCCCCAGTCCTTTGCTGCTCAGGGTCTCATCAATTGAGAGGTGAGGATGTGGAGGCTCTCAGATACATGCTGGATCCTTTGTAATATCTACTCCCTCTCTAACTTCTCCTTTGCAACATTACTTTTCCAGACTGTGTTCTTCTTCTCCACTCCTTCATCACTCTTTCCCTCTGCGCTCACTACCTTCCAGTGAACTTCAGACAGGTACAGGCTACCCATCCACAAATATTCAGCCCTCACCAACTCTCACCCACTCTAAATTCCTCTAACATGGTCTCTTTCTTGCTATCTCCAATTCCACTTTTGGAATTCTCCTCTGGATTCCAGCCAGCTTGTACTCTTCTCTTCTACAGTTTCTCCAGGTCTCCAATTACTTCTTTGAGGGCATAATAAAAAGCCTCTTTATACTTCGCCTCCTTGACCGCACAGCTGCATCTGCCACTGCCAATCACCCTCTTCTCTGAACACCCTAGCACCGCTGGGATGGGCATGTTCAAGGCTGCATCACACTTTGCCTTTCGACAGAATCAATGAGCCTGGCTCCTCTACTGTAGATAGATCTCAGGATTTAGCAGGTGTGCCTTCTCACTGCCTCAGGTGCTTCCTTTAACCCTCTGGAAATTGTAATACTGCTGCGGAAGCCTAAAAGCTAAATGATCTTCAAAATTGATTGTATTAGGATTGTTTGAAGATCTGATCTTCTAGTCAGGACTGGCTACATGGTGTGCAAGGGCCAGTACAAAAAGAAAATGTGGACCCTTTGTTTAAAAGGTCTTAAGAAATTTCCAGATGATGGTAGCAAAATTTAAACCAGAGGCAGGGCTTTTTATTTTTAAGTGCAGAGGCTGTGTAACTGCATAGATCACACGTTCAGGAAGCCGGCTCTGCTGGTGGTTGACCCAGCCTGCTAGCTTGGTGACTCTCAGGACCAGATAAGTTAGTGAGAACATGGTTAAAAATCAGATGCACTCATAGCTCACATTCCCAATATACCAGCTAGTTTTCCCAGTGCAACACCCTCCATGGTCACAGTCTTCACTTCTCACCTCTGTGGGCCTTCTAACATGGGCCTCATCATCACCAGAAGGACAGGGGAGCATGAGAATGACACAGCACAGCTACTCACCAAAAGGATGGGAAAGAAACAGCCCAACAGGGCAGGTCAGAAGCATCGTCATCATTGTTGTTTTAATAATTGCAGTACAGAATAGTATAAAACTTAATCCTAAATGCTGTGCTCTAGCTCTTCCCCATTTCCAGTCCCTAAACCCCACAAGACCAGACTGGAGACAGAAACTGGAATCCAAGCAGCAACAAGCCTCCCTGCTTTCTTTGGGGCAGAGCCAAAAAGAGATAAAGAACGTGTTGTATTAGGCAGCAGTAAACAGGCAAGGGACAAGCAGGCCTTTAATAAAACAGACCTTTATTGGGGCTAAAATGGCCCAGAGCTGACCCCACCCTAAATCCTGGCAGTGTCCAACGACAGGAATTCAGAGGAACAAAAACGCTGGCATTGCCTGCTGCATCCCATGCATACATAACAGAAAGCACTGCAGAGCCTCGCAAGCAAGGAATACATAAATGCCATTATCCAGTCTTTCAGCCAAAACTTATTTTTTAGTCTGGACGACTATGCTATTCTGCTTTCTCTGCCTCCAATTTCTGTCCTGTGACTCACAGGGAGGGCTTTGGGGAAATGAAATATCCCAAGACCTAAAATAGGTCCTTCTCCCTCCCTCTAATATCAGGATGAGTTTCCTAAGGCATTTGTTTCTTCTTTAATTAACCAGGCATGAATGATAATATTGCCTGGGTTGAAGAACTCATCTCTGTCACTGGTAAATATAAATAATGAGCCCTGTTCATAGAAAAGCGTGCCAGAATTTCATTGATTAACATCCCGTGCCACAGCCTCTCTTTGAAATTAAAAACACTTTCAATGATACTGAAGAGAAAAGACATTGCACAAAAGAAATATTTCTAAGACAAGGTTGTCATTAAAGCATGCCAGAAATAGAACTGTTTTTATTTAACCATCCTCACTCCTCCCCGCCCCCTCCCTTTCTGGCTGTGAGGCTGCATGCAGTTAAATCACAAGGATTACAGAAAGTAATTTCATCCATTTGAATTTTAGAAGCTTCAGAAGCAGACCTGTGGATAATGCTTAGTTGATGTGTCTCTTTGCCCCCATGACAAGTGATAATTAAGGAAGTGATATGAGCAGATTTAAATTCCAGCTGTTTAGTAATTCACAGAATTTTTTGATTTCTTAACTGCACATCAGATTCTGCCCCACTGCTACCCTCTTAGTCCTGACCCTCATTGTTCTCCCCACACAGCCTCCTAATTGGTCTCCTTGCCTCTAGCTTTAAGCCGCTATTTCGTGAGGACATTACTGCTGGGCAGAATATGAAAACCGGTCGTTGGAGGGCCAGAATCACTGCAGACTTGTTTGTAAGTACAGTGGGTTGTTTGGTTTGGTTTGGCTTTTTAGATTTGCAAAGCCTCTAAATGAGTTTAGTGTGCTTGCTACACAGCCTCCTCAGTGTTCCACCTGCAATCTCTTATATGAGATCCTCCACCACGTGACCCCCGTCACTTATGCATCTTGATGTGTCACAGTTCCTTTGCTTCTGTGGCCTCTGGTCTCTTCTGCCAGCCTTGGCCATCTATGCATTGGGCAGGAAGTGCTCTTCAGCCCACCACAAGTCCCTGGCCTTTCCTAGCTCTGCTTGAAATCTAATGACAAAAACCACATGATTATCTCAATAGATGCAGAAAAGGCCTTCGATAAAATTCAACACCCCTTCATGCTAAAAACTCTCAATAAACTAGGTATTGATGGAACGTATCTCAAAATAATAAGAGCTTTTTACGACAAACTACAGCCAACATCATACTGAATGGGCAAAAGTTGGAAGCATTCCATTTGAAAGCCAGCACAAGGCAAGGATGCCTTCTCTCACCATTCCTATTCAACATAGTATTGGAAGTTCTGGCCAGCGCAATCAGACAAGAGAATGAAAAACAGCACATTCAAATAGGAAGAGAGGAAGTCAAATTGTCTCTGTTTGCAGATGACATGATTGTATATTTAGAAAACCCCATCATCTCAGCCCCAAATCTCCTTAAGCTGATAAGCAACTTCAGCAAAGTCTCAGGATACAAAATCAATGTGCAAAAATCACAAGCATTTCTATACACCAATAATAGAAAAACAGAGAACCAAATCATGAGTGAACTTCCATTCACAATTGCTACAAACAGAATAAAATACCTAGCAATACAACTTACAAGGGATGTGAAGGACCTCTTCAAGGAGAACTACAAACCGCTGCTCAAGGAAATAAGAGAGGAAACAAACAAATGGAAGAACATTCCATGCTCATGGATAGAAAGAATCAATATCGTGAAAATGGCCATACTGCCCAAAGTAATTTACAGATTCAAAGCTATCCCCATCAAGCTACCATTGACTTTCTTCACAGAATTAGAAAAAAACTACTTTAATTTTCATATGGAACCAAAAAAGAGCTCATATAAGCAAAAAGAACAAAGCTGGACACATCATGCTACCTGACTTCAAACTCTACTACAAGGCTACGGTAATCAAAACAGCATGGTAGTGGTACCAAAACAAATACACAGACCAATGGAACAGAACAGAAGCTCAGAAAAAGCACCACACATCCGCATCCATCTGATCTTTGACAAACCTGCCAAAAGCAAGCAATGGAGAAAGGATTCCCTATTTAATAAATGGTGGTGGGAAAACTGGCTAGCCATATGCAGAAAACTGAAACTAGACCCCTTTCTTACACCTTATACAAAAATTAACCTAAGATGGATTAAAGACTTAAACATAAGACCTAAAACCATAAAAACTATTGAAGAAAACCTAGGCAATACCATTCAGTACATAGGCATGGGCAAAGATTTCATGACTAAAACACCAAAAGCAATGGCAACAAAAACCAAAATTGATAAATGGGATCTAATTAAACTAAAGAGATTCTGCACAGCAGAAGAAACTATCATCAGAGTGAACAGGAAATCTACAGAATGGGGGAAAAGTTTTGCAATCCATCCATCTGACAAAGGGCTAATATCCAGAGTACAAATAACTTAAACAAATTTACAAGAAACAAACAAACAAACCCATCAAAAAGTGGGTGAAGGATATGAACAGACACTCTCAAAAGAAGACATTTATGCAGCCCACAAACAGGAAGAAAAGCTCTTCATCACTGGTCATCAGAGAAATGCAAATCGAAACCACAATGAGATATCATCTCATGCCAGTTAGAATGGCGATTATTAAAAAGTCAGGAAACAAGAGATGCTGGAGAGTATGTGGAGAAATAGGAACGCTTTTACACTGTTGGTAGGAGTGTAAATTAGTTCAACCATTGTGGAAGACAGTGTGGCAATTCCTCAAGGATCTAGATCCAGAAATACCATTTGACCCAGCAATGCTATTACTGGGTATATACCCAAAGAATTATAAATCGTTCTACTATAAAGACACATGCACATGTATGTTTATTGAAGCACTATTCACAGTAACAAAGACTTGGAACCAACCCAAATGCCCATCAGTGATGGACTTGATAAAGAAAATATGGTACATATATACCATGGAATACTACGGAGCCATGAAAAAGGATGAGTTCATGTCCTTTGCAGGGACATGGATGAAGCTGGAAACCATAATTCTCAGCAAACTAACACAGAAACAGAAAACCAAACACCACATGTTCTCACTCATAAGTGGGAGTTGAACAATGAGAACACATGGACACAGGGAGGAGAACCTCACACACCAGAGCCTGACAGGGGTGGGGAGCTAGCAGAGAGATAGCATTAGGAGAAATATGTAATGTAGACAACGGGTTGATGGGTGCAGCAAGCCACCATGGCACATGTATATCTATGTAACAAACCTCCACGTTCTTCTGCCCATGTATCCCAGAACTTAAAGTCTAATAAAAAAAAAAAAAAAAAAAGAAAAGAAAAGAAAAGAAAAAGAAAATCCAACTCATCTTTCAAGGTCAGGTTGAAATGTTACCTTCTCTATGAAGTGTCTGTTATGTTTTGTAGTCAATCTAGTGTAGCAGAGAAAGCAAGGACTCTGACATCAGGCAGACCTGAGTTTGAATCCTACCTCTTTCCTTTATCAGGTCCAAGAGCTTAGCTATTTTCTTAATATCTTTGAAGCTCCACCTATTGATTTGTAAAATGAGAGTGATTTATACTGCAGGTACCTATTATTACCATTATGTGCTTTGCTCCTTCTTTTCTTTTCTTTTCTTTTCCTGTTGCCCAGCCTGGAGTGCAGTGAGCAATCTCGGCTCACTGCAACCTACGACTCGCAGGTTCAAGCGATTCTCCTGCCTCAGCCTCCCGAGTAGCTGGGACCACAGGTGACCACCACCACACCTGGCTAGTAGAGATGCAGTTTCATCATGTTTCTCAGGCCAGTCTCAAACCCCTGGCCTCAAGCAATCCACCCACCTTGGCTTCCAAAAGTGCTGGAATTGCAGGCATGCTTTGCTTCTTTCACAGAATATTGTATAGCACTTTCTACATTTGTCTTTTAATATGATATTTGTGCATCTCTCTTCCTCCTCCACTGAATCACAGCACTGGGCTGTCATCTGTTACATCATTGCATTTCCACAGTGACCTGCATGGACCTCGTAGTTTGGCACTCAGTGGACATTTATTAAGTGTGTGTTTTTGTTCAAATTGTCTGCTTTGCTTTAATGAAACTGACAGTCATTTGCTTAGCTAATAACCCATGGGAGAGACAGGCCTGAAAACTTTGTCAATTCATATCTGTACTTCTTTACATTCTTCATTTTTAGATTTTTATTCATATGATTTAGATTTTGACCCCCCAAATTATGATATAGTGGTAATAACTTATTACTTGTGTGTGTGTGTGTGTGTGTGTATATATATATATATATAAATTTTATTGTAGTTATATAGGGTTTCCTATTAGCCAGGAAGAAGTGTAAGTGCTTCACATATATTTCATATGTAATTCTTACAACCACCCTAGGAGGTAGATACCATCCTAATCCCCACTTTACAGATGAAGGAACTGAGGCTTGGAGGGATGAAGGTTAAGTGATTTGACTAAAGTCTTGCAGCTGGCACTTGGTAGCCTGGAGCCAAACCCAGGAAGTCTGGCTCTGGAGAAGAAGATTCTTACCACTAGCGAGTAATGACTTTGACATACTATCACCAGATAAACTAGAAAGCAAAAAGTAAATGGGAATGATCTAATTGGTTACTGATTCACACACACAAAATAACCTAGTTCAACTGATGTTCCAGTTAGTTAGATCTCCAGGTGCCCATATGTGAGTCTGTGTGAGAATAAAAATGACTGACAGAGTTTTTGCCCACCCAGCTGCTCCTGTGGCCTCTGGCAGGTAGTGCTGGGTCTCCTGAAGGCCCCTTCTCACCTCTCCTGTAGATCTAGACATAACTTGCCAAGAAAAGCAATCATAGGACACAAAGGTGTGCAGCAGCAGGGAGACACCCTGGCCAGAGATCCAGATCCCTGCAGAAGCAAAAGTCTCCAGAAGCGGAGGAAGAGGATGTCTGCCACAAACTCCTAGCTCGGTCGATGACAACCCAGATGGTTTGGTTCTGAAAATGCCTCAAAACTCAGAGTTGAAATTTTTTGGAGGATTCATGGAGTTGATAGAAGCAGCCTCAGGCTTGAAGAGCACATGGCCATTCTATGGCTGTGAAAACCACCCATGCTCATTCCTCTGCCCCAGGGGCTCCAGACATACCCACTGGCAGTATGCTGCCACTTCTATTCCAGATTCAAAGACCATAGGATGCCATTTCCATATTGTAATGTATGGTAGTGCTTCTCAACCAAATGTGCAGACAAATAACCTGGGAGTCTTGTTAAAAATGTAGATTCTGACCCAGGAGGTTTGGGGTTGCCTGAGATTCTGCATTTTAAAAAAATAGATATAGGGTCTTGCGATGTTGCCCAGGCTGGTCTTAAACTCTTGGGCTCCAGGATCTTCCTACCTCAACCTTTCAAAGTGTTGGGATTACAGGCATGAGCCACTGAGCCTGGCCAGATTCTGTATTTGTAAGAAGCTCCTGGGTGATATTGATGCTGCTGGTCCAGGGATTACATTCTGAGTTGCAAGAGTCCACGGATACGAACCTGTAATGTGTTAAGGTACATTGCAAATCTTTAAAAAGTGTCTGTAATACACAACATTTCCAGGATTTATTTGCCCAAGGGACCTATTTTAGTAGAACATCTATTCAAACCTCTATTAGTTAATTAAGATTAAGGTTTAATTTTGAGTAACATAAAATCCAGAATAGCTGACATTTTTCCTTTACACATAAAAGAAATCTAGATAGTTTAGGGTTGGCCATGGCCCCAGATGGCCTCAGAAACCCTGTCTCCTTCTGTTGCATTGTTCTGCCTTCCACAGCTTGTAGCTTCCACATCCATGTCCAAGATGGCTGCTCCAGTTTCAGCCATTACAAACACAGCAAGAACAAAGAAGGACAGCAGAAGGACATATGCACTCTTCTTTCCAATGATACTTGCAAAGAGTTGCACACACTACCTATGCTTTCCTATCATTGTCCAGGAACTCATCACATGGCACAGGTGCAAGGAAGACTGGCCAATGTGGTCTGCATTTTGAGTACCCATATCCACATCCAAAAATCGAGGGCACTAGTACTGAGAAAGGAAGGGGAGTGCATACTCCCCTTACACAGTCTCTTAGAGAACTAGTAAAAATAGGGAAAGAAGTGATGCTGTGGTCTGACCCCTTCATTTTGCACAACTGGTTGGCAAATGTCCATATAAGCATCTGAGTCTCTTAGCTGCTCTTCCACATCTTGCTCAATTACTCCATGGTTCCTCTTCAGATGACATCCTTCCTATCCCTGGTGGCCGAGAGGAGACCCTAGGAAGTCCCTGTCTTGGCTGCTTGAGAGCTGTAGCCCTGTCGGGAGCACCTGATTGATAGGCTACTCTGCCTGGCTCCCATTGGGCTCAGAGCATGCATTAGTGTCACAAAAGACACGCAAGAGCACTGGAGAATAAAACCATGGTCCATTATTTTGTACACATCTGTACAGGCATCAAAAAGTTATTATACGTATGCAGTTTTATAGTGAACCCAGTCTTTGTGATAGCATTTCTGTGAGTTTCTCAATTCTTCATCTTTGCTTCACTGTCTTCGAATATCAGTGACCTGCCATGGGAGGAAGGTAGGCTCGTTCTCCAACACTGAATCATCATGCAAAGTCCGTTATCATTTACTGCTGAGATTGCTTACTAAATAAGAAAAGAATAAAATGGGATCTGGGAAAAGGCAGATTTAATATTTATTGACTGCCAGGGCCCTATGTGCCAGGCATGAGGCTTGGTGTTCATATACTTATCTTTTCATGCTAATTACAATTTATGACACAGTCTGGCAATGACCAAGCTGAGAGAGTTCAACCAGGTATCTACGCCTCTAAAATCCATCTCTTTTTATCAAAACAGAAAACAGGAGCAGCCTTCTGTGCAGCTAACTCTCTTTGTCTCCCTGATCTAGCCTTCCCCCTACCACATTCTTTCACACATTGACTTTGTGTTCATCTTTTCCCAGTAATTAGTAAATTATAACCCCTGCATCTCAAATTCTTGACATTCATTTGCTGTTTCCCAGTAATTCATTCCATTTGGTATTTGCCTTGAAAAAGGATCCAAAGTGCTGGCTAATGCAGCACGCACTCCCTTGCCTGGATGCAGCCCTCCACCTCATTTATCACATTGAGCCGCTGGTCCTGAAGTCTGACAGGCAATTCAGGCTTTCTGAATGCAATTCAGGCATTGATTTTAATCTATAAAGCTTTCGCGTCTGGGTCCTGGCTGCCATGGAAATGAAATAGCTTCTTGGATACTTTTCCACATGCTGCTAACTATTCTGATATGCAGGGTTTTGAGAGACATTTCTGTACTTCTGATGTACAAATGTCCAATACGAATAGCCTCGTAACTTTAACCATCATTGCGAAACGGAAGGGAAATCCCAAACAAGGACAAATACGTGGCGCACACTTACACTCATGGTCCTAGGCAATGAATTTATTGATAACAATATCTGGCTAAAAACAAATTTTAAAATACAGACCACAAGGTGGCAAACACATTTGGTTTTCAAACAGGAAATCTCAAAGCCCAGGAGGACACTGGGTACCAGGAAACCAGTGGAGAAGCACGATGTTTAGACTTTGGTGTGTAGTCTGATTTTCTCTCACCCACACAGGGGAAGTTGGTGGCAAGGAAATGATTCTAAGATGTATGCTTTGTCAAGGTGGGGACAGGAAGAGCAAAAACTTGGTGCTTACACTAAAAGTATGGTGGCAGGAAATGAGCTGTCATTTCAAGCCATGGAAAGACATGGGGAAACTTAAATGCGCATGACCAAGTGAAAGAAGCCAATCCAATAAGGGTCCATACTGCATGATTCCAACCGTAGAATCTTCTGGAAAAGGCAAAACTGTGGAGACAATGAAAACATCAATGGAAGCCAGAGGTTAAGAGAAGAGAGGGTTGAATAGGAGAACCAGAGAGGATTTTGAGAGCAGTGGAAGAAGCTATTCTGTGTGATATTACAATGGAGGATACATGTTATCATGTATTTGCCCAAACCGTGGAAAGGACGACACTAAGAATGAACCCAAGTGTAAACTATGGACTTTGGATGATAACGACGTGTCGATGTCACAGATGCACCACTCTGGTGGGGAGTGCTGGTCATGGGGGAGGTTGTGCATGTGTTGGGGCAGGGAGTATACAGGAAAGAAGTCTCTGTACCTTCGTCTCAATTTTACTGTGAACCTAAAACTGCACTAACAAAAAAAAAAAAAGAGAGAGAGAGAGGGAGAAGTCTTAAAAAAAAAAAAAAAAACCCAAAAAACAAAAGTGCAGTGGCAGGCAGTGTGCCCAGGGAATATGACACCACTTTTGTTCCAGTCGGCCCTAGAGGCTGGGAAATAGGGGAGGATGACGGGAACTGTAAAGGAGATTTAAACGCTTCCACCACAGTTCTGCTTTCATTCTCTTCCCCAGAAGGTTCTGGCTGGCTGCCCTTACTGCTCACGTGGCTTTCATTCCAAAACGCAATTCCTCACTTCAGCTTTTTAAATTCTGATGACACTGGCATTAGCAAAGAATGTGACAAAGCAGTTGATATGTTGACATATATCCCTAAAAGGATAGAGCTTTAATTAAAAAAAATTAAGAATGTGTCCAAAAGACAGAAACTTAAGTAAAAGCAGAAACAGAAAATAGATGACTCTGAGGCATTTTCAAGTAGCAGATGATGGTTGAATCCACTCGTGGAGCTTTATTTTGCCGTGGAAGAAGGCTGTTAGACCATGACTTATCATATGGAGAGAGGTGGGTGAAACATAGATTTAACTGAGCCCCTGAAACAGAACTTCATATAAAATGTTCAGTGGCACATGTAAGTTAGGGGGCGGATGCCAGTCCCTGCTCTCACGAGCAGTGAAGCATAAACTCAACTACAGTTTTTCGGGAGTTTCCCCTGTCCTTTTCCAACTATCCAGCTCTGTTTAGAAAGTGAAAATTCTTCCAACACTAAGAAATACAAGTTTAATATCATAAGTATACTTTTTAGGGTCTGGTTTCAGCAAAACCCAGCCAGGCCGGGAGATGAAGCTGCCATCAGCTGGCATCAGGTCAATGCACACAGACATTTTTTTCCAAACTACAAACTGTGGTTGTTTGTGTGATATCAAAACAATTGTACAATTAAGTCAGTTCCATCAAGAATCCCTCATGGCAGTTGCTTGGGATGTAAACAGAGACTGACCACATTTTTCCTTTTCAAATGTGAATTGGGTAGCCTTAGATGTGTCATCTAGGAGTGACCAGTAGGCAGGAAAGGTAAGCTACCTTTACATTTTGACAATTCCAAGCAAAAACCAACATCCTTGGCTCTTACGGGGCTTTGGTGCCTGTTGTCCCTGCCACAGGCCCTCCTTAAGCTCAAGTCCTCCCCATTGTCAGGTCAGCACAGTGGACACTTGCCCATGCTCACCAGCACTTTATAAGTTCAAGTTTGTAACAAGCCCCCTTCAACTCCACCACTGTGGATTGCTCACAAGCATCCTGGAATATACCCAGCAGTGATGAGACATTGTCCCAGCCCTTCAGGAGTTCCCAGCAATACTGTTCTCTCAAGCCAACTGCCTTATTATCAGGAATGGCAAAACAGGGTATATAATATTGGGACTCCTACCTGTTTTCTCCCAGGAAAAAAATCTGTGCTCCAATTCCCATCCAGATTCTTGGATGTAACAGACACCAACTGAAGCTCGCGGTGACTTTTCCTTCCCTGAGAACAGCAAGGACTCAGCAAGATGGAACTCCAGGGCTGTGCCTGTTTTATACGACCCTCTTCCATGCATATCTGACAGATCCAGAGGAGAATGAACCCGGGGTGGATTGATCAAGACTTCACCTCTGTATCCACAATCGATCACCCCAGGAGTAGGTAACAATGTTAGCTGTTTCCCTACAACTAGCAATTGCCCTTTAAAATGGTCAGAAACTTAAACTGGGACACCTGACCTGGGGAGGCCAGACTCATTAGATTATTTCCACAGAGTTGGAATTAAAAGAAGAGGAGCATCTCCCCTCTGGGGGTAGAAGCCACAGGACATAAGACTTTAACTCTGTGAACAATCCTGTTCCCCGATGGGCTGAATGCTGGTCCCGCTTCAAGGCAGTGATGCCTCTGCTCTTCAGAGAGAAGTAGAGATGAGAGACAGAGACAGAGAGCCCTGGGGACATTTGATCACTGGGTCAGAGCTGCCCCTTCCACGCTTTATTGGCAGTTATATGAGGCACCCCCTTATTCCTCCAATAAATTCTCTTTTTGCCTGAGCTAATTAACATTGGGTTTCTATAACTTGCAGGCAAAGTGACACATTGGCAAATTTTCTTGCCCTGACGGCTGGCCTGTCCCATAATTAGATGACCCTTCCTATGTTTTTCGGCTCAAATCATCCATGTGTCCCTCTTTCCTAAAGGCTGCCTCTGAGTCACAGCCTGGTGCATGAACCACCCAGGTGCTCAAGATTCCTGGAGGACTCCACTCCCTTGTGACACTCAGCTCACCATGGAATTCTTCTCCTCTGCTATGGCCCACATTCTTACCTTCTCTCTGTGATTAGAATTCTGGACTTTGGTTCAATACCTTTCCATCCTATTACATCCTTTCTCTGTGGTTGCTTGCAATTTCTGGCAGATGATGGTGCAAAACTGGCAGATGTCCCCATCTTCAATCAAGGATTGTGAACTTCCCTGTCCCCAGGAATTCTAAGTAGTAGCCTTTCTTCCTCCTTTCCCTTGCCTCTTTGAGCATTAGACCTGAAGCCATGGACAATTAAAAATTATCTTCCCTTTCTAGACATCTGAGAGACTCCTGCTTTAAGACCTTATTTTGAAACATTTGACATTGATTTCGATAGACATTAAGAGATCTTATTTCTAAAATCTATATATAGAGGCCCTTGACATTCTCAGATTTAATTCTCATCATCTCCCCATGTAGCAGATATATTTTAGGCTGCAGAGCATTTGAATTTCTTTCTGGGTGGGCTCAGTGGTTCATGCCTGTAATCCCAATACATGGAGATGCTAAGGTGGGAGGATTGCCTGAAGCCAGGAGTTCGAGACCAGCCTGGGCAGCATAGCAAGATCCCGTATCTACAAAAATAAAAAATAAAAATAAATAGCCAGGTGTGGTAATGTGTACCTGTAGTCCCAGCGACTTGGGAGGCTGAGGCAGGAGGATTGCTTAAGCCCGGGAGTTCCAAGTTGCAGTGAGCTATGATCGTGCCACTGCACTCCAGACTGAGTGACACAGTGAGACCCTGTCTTTAAAAAAAAATAAAAATAATAAAAATAAAAAATGAAAAAAAGAATGTATTTCCTGTGGCTGTAGACAAAATTCACTTTCTCCTGTAGAAGCCGAAAATGCTGATATTCACTTTTCCAGCCTTGCTTGCTACTAGAACCTACACACCCAGAGTAGGCTTGGCCCATCAGATGCACACATCTGGGGCTTAGAATCAGAAGCTAATTAGGCAAAGAAGGAGGAATCATGGATTCTCCATCTGTTAGTGGCAGCAAAAGTGGCAACAACATCCAGTCTGTGGGGCAGTCATGGCCACGGTGCCCGCCATGGTGGACCAGTGGGGTCCAATGCCCACTGGCAGAGGCAGCAGTGTCTGAACGGGACAACTGTGACATTGATCTTGGCTTTGGTCTGGCTGCCCAGGCCCACTTTTTGCCTGCCACTGTCTAAATCTGGTTCTCCAGCCTCCCCGCAAGGATTCTGTATGTCTCCTGTGTCCTTTCAACACATCACTTTTTTATTTATGTTGCTCACAGCAAGAAACCTGGAATGGTCCACCCTTGTAGGGTTCACTATAGGCAGTCATTTAGTTTTTCCCTGTGGTGCAAATTTTGAAATAGGTAGTCTGGAAGGCTGATATGTAAGAGCTGGTCACTTCACTAGTGAGTGAGCCTAGCAGATCCCCAGTTCCGTGACTCAGTACAACTTTAGTTTTTCCCTGTGAGATGATAAAAGACATATATTCCTTTTGGGGTGGGCATGAAGCATAACTGTTCAATTGAAGCTGTGGGAGAAGTGCAGAGAAAGGGAGACATAGTTCTTACCTAGAAAGTAACTTTATAAATGACTTAAGTCCTATGCATAAAATATTGTCGAAGGTGTGACAGGATCCTTTCCAGTTGGTTTTTTTATTTTATGGGGGAAACCACATTCTGTAGTGATCATGTGACTATTCGGTTTATCAACTAAACCAGGGTAACACTGACAGTGAAAGGGGATGCTATATTAATAGCATTATTTATTTGTTATTCCATTAGAAACACTAAGATAACAGATATAATGGTCACCCTAAGTGGTAGAGTGGAGATTGGAGATTCTAGATGGTCTTGGAGTCTCTCAGGCACTGAGCTAACTATGGTGGTGCCTGCCTCACAGCACTCTCTCCATGGTCCTCAATCACATTCTAATTCTTTCTCTTCGGGACCAGTGCTGGAGACTGACAGATGTCAGCCTGCCTGCCCCTCGCCCACACTTCCCTATTCATGCAACTGGCAATCCATTCTAGATTTGCACACATTTCTACAGATGCAATTTCCATAGCAACAGCAGGACTCTATAAAAAAGGCACCTGAGCGATGCTCAAAGATAAATCACCCTCTTTCAGAGTCCTCCACTCTAGGGAATACAGGCTACCACAACTTAGAATTTCTTAGTTCGTTTTCACATATAGAAATATGTACACATCTAATCCCAGTTTACTGTCTTTCAGTTTAATTAATTATAAACATTTTAACCTCTTTTTTAGGCCAGAAGATAAAGAGAGATGCTTGCTGCACAACAGTGGTTCAGAAGTGTTTTAATGAACTAAGAAGGTAGGAGGAAAAGAAGTCTCATGTTAGGAGTGCCTACTATGCACCAGGCACTTTTACCTAAATTATCTCCTTTTCTTAGAAACCCAGGCAGAACAAGGACACCTCTGCAGCGCAGGCTGAGCTCATGCTAAAATGGCAAATTTTATGTACAACATCCCACTCCCATATCTCATCACCAAGGAAGCCAGAGAAAAAGAGGGTCTGCATCGGGGAAGGGGTAGGAGTGGGAGGGGTGGGTGGCAGGACTGCCAGTTGGGGAGCTGGAAACACAGGGCTCAGGCTGGAGGTTCTGTTTCCAAATCATTTGTCTCATCAGAGCAGTGGGGAAGGAGGTGGGAATTAATGATATTGATTTATTTTCTTATCTGAGGAGAAAGATGCCCTGAAAGCAAAGGGTATTAAGTAATTGGGCCTTGCTTCCTTGAACCTACCTGTCAGCCCCAATGAAGTCTCTCCTCCTTTTTTAATTTAAATAAATCTCTACACAATGCTATGATTTAAAAAAAAAAATTAGTAATTGTTTAGCTCCCTGCAAGAATCTTTCAATTTTCACGATTTCAGGGTCTTCTTTGTTTGGTTGGTCTTTGTGCTTTGGAGCAGATATGAAAATGGCTTGTCTTACCTGTACTTGAAAATTCAATTCATTCATTTGTCATTCATTTATTCACACAAGAAGTATTCCCTCATCTCCTTTTTGGCCTAGTCATGTGGCTTTGGGCTGAGAAAGGCACACAGTCATGGCCTTACTCTCCTAAACTTGTCATCTAATTCAAAGAAAGAAATTAACTAGTCCACTATACAATTATGTGACTACAAACTATATAAGAGCAATGAAAAAAAGAGTACATGACAATATTAGAAGTGCAAGGGGTGGCTCGTGTTCCCACATTGTCCCACCATTAAGATCTATCCATTTGAAAAAAGCATATCTTAGGGGATAAATCGCCCAACTCATAGCATAAATAAGGTCAATCAGATTGTTTTCCTCCAAGTGGGTTCATGAGATCAGTGTGCTGAGGAAGTGGGAGGATTTATGGAATCAATGAAAAGTAAAGGAATAATCTAGGAACGTAGGACATCGATCGGTGGGCAGACCTGGTTAGGAGTTCCAAACATCCTCACTGTAGCGAGAAAGCACCAGGTGCCAGAGAGAGAGGGAGAGGGACACAGAATGAGAGGCTGAGAACACAAGGAAATAGATCTGTCCTAAGGAGGACCTTGCCCAACGCTGCACACACCTAGACAAAGGGCAAATATAAGGTATAAGGAGTGACCTTTAATTCATTGGTCATTAGTACCCAAGCTACTCAAAGCTAATTTTCAATAACTTCATGATTAATAACAGACACAAATGTTTGGCATTTTCTCTGAAATCAAGTGGCATCTTTTTATTAGAGATTTTCCAGATGGCTGTGTTTGATGCTGCCAGCTATCCCAGATGGAGAGGGTTTCCTCACCTGCACCCAATCTGTACCTCTCTCCAGTTGTTTCCTGTCAAGCTTGGACTCCTGAACGAGACAACACTGGAAATGGTTGAGTTAAATGAACACTTGTTATTTCCAGTTATGACTTAATCCCTGATAATGATTTCTATCTGGTTTTATCCTTAATCCCTTTCTGCTCATTTACCTTAGTGAATCAGATCAAATGATTTATAAACTCAATGTTTCTCTCCCATTTTCCTTTATTTTAGCCAGAAGCCTAAGCCACAGCTAGGTATGAGAAGCCAGTCCCCAGGGTTGCTTTCCCCTGGGCTTCTACTTGGCTCTGCATATTCCTCTGGATAAAAACAACACCCAAAATGATGGCTCAGCCAATGCTGTTTTATCAGCCTAGAGGCAGAAGTGAAAAGAGAGTCCCCTGGAGCTATTTGTCATCCATTTGCCCTTTCCATCAGAGTCTCTATTGCCAGGTCTCGAAGAAGGGTATGTGGACCCTCCACTAAGCCCATGTGAAACTCCTCCTTGAGTTGAGGGAAGGGAATGTGCAAATGCTTTCCCAATTTGGGGTCAGTTGGGACACTTTCTGCAAGGGCAATTATCTTCTCCTCCATAAAGAACTAATGTGGGTTTCCTCTAAAATGTTCCCTTCTCATAACTCAAGCAAGAATCTGAACTTTCTCTTGGAGTCTGAATCTCAATGGGATTTGGTTTTCCGCAGATTGGAACCTTTGTATGTAATTCAACTTCATTTTGATTTAAGAAATGTCAATGAGCTTCCTCTATGTGCCTGGGTTTGAGTGATCCTGGGACTGTAGGACTATGTCTACATTTCATTTACAATGTACCTTGGCCATAGCCTCTGCAAACCAAAAGTTTATCAGTTGTTCACGTTTAAGGCAACTTCTCTGCTTTCAGAAAATTTATAATCTGGCAGAAGAGATAACAGCAAGCACACACAAAACAATATATAAAGTAGTATGGTACAACGGGAAGTGTTTTAGGCTGGAATTTAAAAGCTCACATCAGAGTAGTAGTTCTGCCATCTACAGATGGTGACTCAACATTTCTTTACTTCTCCAAACCCCAAAGTTTTCATCTGTAAGGTGAAGTTGAACTAGATAGTATCAGAGGGCTCCCTATGGCCCCTACCTATGATCATATTCAAAATATCTTCTCTTGTCTCCATCTTCACCACTGCTCCCATCCAAACTACCACTCTCTTGTTTCTCTACATCTGTAAAATTTCCTAGCCTGCTTCCAGTCTTGCTATCCTAGAATTCATTCTTGCAGTCAGAGTAATCTTTTGAAAATACGAATCATATCTTTCTACATGCCTCCCCCCCACCTAAAATCCTCCAACAGCTTCCAACTGCCCTCAGAAGAGACCATAAGCTGCACAGATGGCCTTCCATGCCCGCCATAACCTGACCTTTCCTCCTGTGCTCTCTGACCTCACAGATTGGGTGTGTGCAGGAGTGTGTTCTCGTCCTCACTCACTATGCTCTTACCACTTCTTTGCCCAAACCATATCCCAACTAATTCTACCTGCTCTTCTATCTAGAAAATTTCCTTGTCAATGGACTCATATTTTCTGATCTTTCTGCTCCAGGGACACCTAATTCTCTCTCTGTTCCTCGAAGTACAACCGGGGGACCAATGAGATAAGCAGGAGAAATCAAGATTGGATTCTAGTCCAATCGAGAAATTAAGTCGAGAATGACATTAAGGTTTCTAATTTGGGAGACTAAGGAAGGCTGGAACATAAAAGAGAAAGAGCCGGTTTAGAACCTGTGAAAGAAATTCCCAGTGGATAGTTTATTAAATCTTTGCCCTTCTTTAGGTTCCTGTCCCTTACCTAGGACATGTAGCCTTCTTTTTTCAGGAAGAAGATGGTAGGCATAGTTAAAGCTAAGCTGGTTGCTATGCTCTGTGTCTGGTCTATATAGCCAATGCTCTTTTCTATTAGTCAGTGCTCAGCTGATCCAGGTGTTAACAGTTTTCAATATCACAGTTACTAGTGCTCTTTCAAGTGCCATGCTTCCCCCTCTGAACTTTCCCTTGCCGTATGCTAGAAGGTCATCCCCGAGAAGGGCTTCTCAACATTTTCCTCCCTGGGACCTTTAAAGGCAGAAACTCCTGGATTTGAGGGTTTAGAGCCATCCAAGAAACAGACTGAATTTATTTGAAAGCTCTTGTCTTAAATCCTTACAATTCATGAAAATTTATATTCTGCTTCACAAGAAATCTATACTTGTTTCAATATAGAAATAATGTTTAAAAGTACTATCAAGCATCACAGTTTAGAGAATGAGCTTCAAAGTCAGAAAGGTCAGAGTTTGGTTTACGGGTTTGTCAATTACTTGTTGTTGGACCTGGAGCAAGTTCTTTGACCTCTTAGGGCCTCTGTGTCCCTCATGTGGTTGTTGACCACGTGGTCAATGTTCCATAGATTTAGCACCCTGAGGGCCAGAGTCTGTCTTCTCTTCATTTGTGTCTCCCACACAGAGACCAGAGGAGTGTCCTGTCCACAGAAGGCCCTTGTTGTGTGTTCATTGCTCTACATCAGACATAAGTGCACCTATGGTTATCCTGTTTTTACCACTAGATGGAGAGCACGTATCCTAGAAGTTTTAATCCATTAGTAAGTGAGAGAGCAAACATTTGTCTGTCTTGTCTTCACCAAGTCAACTTATTGAATGATGACAGCATCATTAAAACTAGCTCTCAATAAATGCAATTATAAGGTAACTTTATAACTTTCAGAACTATTTCTTCTTCTTCTTTTTTTCTTTTTTTGGGGAGTGTCTCACTCTGTCACTCAGGCTGGAGTGCAGTGGTGCTATCATTGCTCACTGCAGCCTTGACCTCGTGGGCTCAAATGATCCTCCCACATTATCCTCCAGAGTAGCTGAGACTACAGTTGCATGCCACCACTCTCAGCTAAATTTTTTTTTGTATTTTTTGTAGAGACAAGTTTTGCCATGTTGCCCAGGCTGGTCTCAAATTCCTGGGCTCAAGTAATCCACCTGCCTCAGCCTCCCAAAGTGTTGGGATTACAGGCATGAGCCACTGCACCCAGCCTCAGAATTATTTATGCTTAAAGTAATGAAAAGGTGAAAGCAAAGGAGAAACATTAACTTCAGGATAGTGGCTACCTCTGGGAATGGAATAAATTGGAATTGGATAGAAGGAGGAAACTCCAAATGTATCTGGCAGCTTATTTCTGACTTAAGAATAGGCGGTGGTTCACGCCTGGAATCCCAGCATGAGGCAGGTGAATTACTTGAGGCCACATGAGGTGGGTGAATCACATGAGGCGGGTGAATCACAGGAGTTCGACACCAGCCTGGCCAACATGGTGAAAGCCCGTGTCTACTAAAAATACAAAAATTAGCCAGGTGGGGTGGCACATGCTTGTAATCCCAGCTACTTGGGAGGCTGAGGCAGGAGGATCATTTGAATCCAGGAGGCAGAGGTTACAGTGAGCTGAGATAACATCACTGCACTTCAGCCTGGGCAACAGAGTGAGACCCTGTCTCAAAAATAAATAAATAAAATCTACAAAATGTCCCAAAATGTTAACTTTGGGTGAATTCTGGGTGGTAGGGGAGAAAACTTAGATGTCTCATTACTTTCTGTATTTCTCTGTTTGAATTTTTTTGTAATTGCAAATGTTTTTTAAGTGGGGGAAAAACTCAAAGGTAAAATTTATGCTTACTGTGTGTAGCTCTATTTATACTGCCTAACGAGCTCTTTAATGTTCTCCTCAGAGATATACAATTTGCTCTACAACAGAGCAAAAACCATACGGATGTCTCTCTGCTTGGGCTCTCATGTTGCCACCTTTCTACTGAACTTACATTTTGCCCTCAAGTTAAGTCTTTTTAATGGTCATAGCTTAACTCAATTGCTAATTAGCTCTTGTCTCCAAATTGTATTGTTTTCAACTAATCTGAAAGATGAAGTAAAGTTGTTTCCATACATCTCTTCAGGTTGGTATTTCATGTAACAAACTACCCCAAAACGTAAGGGCATAAAACAAACATTTTATTAGGTTCATGGATTGTGTGGGGCAAGAATTTGGACAGAATACAGTGGGGATACTTTGTCTCTGCTCCATGATATATGGGGTCACAACTTGGGGGTAACTTGACAGTGGGGAGTAACTTACTTGATGACCAGGACAATACTCATTGGAAGGTGTATTCACTCCTGTGCCTGGTTGTTGATACCGGCTCTTGACTGACACTTCAGCTGGGGCTGTCTACAGAGTCGTCTACTCATTACAATCAAGTCACTATAGTTGGCTCAGATTCCCAGGGAGAGGGTACGGACTCCCACCTCTCAATGGGAAGGGTGTCAAAGAATTTTCATGCATATCTTAAAACCCCCACAATATCCTTTTAACTCTGTTGTTACAATGAAGTGGGTTGATAAGTCTGGACCCCACTTTCTCTTTGTTTACTCAAGTAATCCATAGAGGGAACATTTAAGTGTATCCACTAAATTGTCTAGGAACATGTTTGATCAAGTTATAGCAGCCCAGATTATAAACTAATAAGAATATTTATTTTATCAATCCTATTCCTTGTGAAAGCAGACTAATTTTATAAAAATGACCATTCAACATAAAGGTATACATCACAAATAACTCATAGAATGAAATTTTCACCACCAACGAAATATTCTCCAAGGGGGACTCCATTTTCTATTGCTGCACAGCAAATTACTCTATAATTTCTGGCTTTGTAGATTTAAAACAACAAACATTTATTATCTCACAGCTTCTGTGGGTCAGGAATTTGTGAATAGTTTAACTTGGTGGCTCTGCCTCAGGGTCTCTCATGCAGTTTCAGTTAAGATATTGTCTAGAACTATGTCATCTGAAGGCTTGACTGGGGCTGAAGGAGCTGTTTCCAACATGACTCACTCTCATGGCTGTTGGCAAGAGGCTCCAGGTCCTACCATGTGGACTTCTCCATAGGACTGCTTGAGTGTTCTCATGACATGACAACCAGCTTCTTCCAGAGTAAGAGATCCCAAAGAGAGCAAGGAGGAAGCCAGAGGTATCTTTTATGTCCTAGCCTTTGTAAGTGACATGCTGTCACCTCTACCATATTCTCTACATTAGAAAGTGAGTTACTAAGTCCCACTCACATTCCAGGCAAAAGACATCAAGCTCCATCTCTTGAAGGGAGGCATAGCAAAGACTCTGTGATGATGTAGTAAGACTACCACAGGCAGCTGAAGAACAGCCTCTCACTCCATCCTGAAGGAATCTGCCTTAGGGCATCTGTCCTTATTGAAGCAATGAATGTGGGGAAACAAGTTGTTTCCATATGGAAAATTATACATCAATTTCCACTTTGCCATTCAGGTAGGAAATACACCTGGACTACTCTCTTCTATTCTGCTCCTATCTTCATAGGATAGGAACTATGATTCTTGCCAATAACAGCCTGGGGAATGCTTTGCGTGTTTTATATTTACATGCAATTGTGGTAATATCATGGAAGTAAAGGTATTCCAGGGCCTATTCTAATGCCTTCATTGACATGAGGGTTCATTTGGTCAAGTCACCTGGACAGGTGTGCTCTTTCTTGTATTCCATTCTATTATGCATCTTTCAAAACTACAAACTTGAATGGGCAGGATGATAGATGGGGCTATGCTTCAGGTCAAAGGAGATCATAAGATGCAGAAAAAATTGCCATCTGCAAAAAGCAAAACCCAATGAAGTGAAATGCAATCCTGAGTAACTGTTTCTCATCTTTAGTGAGGCATTGCAGAAAAGATGCAATTACTCATTCATCTGAGAAAAGGAAACCTAGGGTGCACCCAGTTCAGAAACCTAAAAGAAGATCTGCTAGAATTTCTAACTTAGGAAATACCAGTCTTTAGGATGGGGTAGCTAGTTCACTGACAAGAAGGTGGGGGTCCCTCCCTTCTAAGAAAAAGGGTAGAATTGTATCTGGTTCTGGATCTAATTCAACTTGACTACTTAGCAGTAAAGATAAATTGAACCCGAAGAGAAAACTGAAAATCACATTTTCCTGGCAAGTCCTTCAATGGGCTTAGTGTGTTTAGATTTATGAGTGAGTGAATGACCTTCTCTGCCACAGTTTTTCACATTTTCGTTTTTCCAGGACTGATTTTTCCATCTGGCCTAACCAGAGTCTGAGGTTGCTGAATCAAGCAGAGCCAATAGGTCGGACTTGAGCTGGCTGGAGCATGCACAGAGCTGGGAAGCACAAGTATGTTCCTTTTGTAAAGGGCTATCAACCAGATGCCTCCTCCTCCCTCCTCCCAGCCTGCCTCAGATCACGGCCCTGAAAGAGAAGACATCCTGTTTTTCCAATTCAAGAGACATCACTGCAGGGGGAGCAGTAGCAGGCTTGGGGGCGTTTTCCACTCAAGAAGCTGGCTATGGGAAGAGGCGGGATGGCAGTATTAAATGCAAGAACATTGTCAGACAGACCTGGTTCCTATCCCAGAATCCTGGATTGTTGGGGGCGGGTGGGAAGGGTCAGAGAAGGCCAGATGCTACCGCAGAGAAAAACGTGGAAGAGCAGTGCAAAGTTTCCACACACTCGAGAAGAGTTCAAGAGTAGCAGAGCACTGATAAACCCAGGTATCCGGCAGAAGTGACAAAAGCAAGAGAAAGCCGCAAGACCAGGTGAGGTAATGAACATTGCTGGAGTGCTAGTAACCAGAGGCGGGATACCTCTCAGGAGAGGCAGGCTTTGCCGGGATGCCACACAGGCTACCCCACACAGGTGCCGTCTAAAGGAGATGGAAGACAATAGAGAAAATCCAGAATTAACTGAATTTTAACATGAAAAGACTGAGAAAACACAGAGGTTTTCTAGACATGATTAACATTGCATGTTACAATGTTAAGTAAATTAAGTTACATTATACAAAATAATATTATCTAGTTTGCACACTCAAGTTTGTGGCTTAAGAAAATTCAAACCTGCTTATCAATGTCCCATTCTCTGTTGTTCCTACGGCTTACCCTGTATTTCATGCAATACAAAGGAAGATGGCTGTTTGGGGTTGCTGTGTCTCTTAACAATTAAGGAGATGGCTGCAGCCAAGTGTGAAGTGACAGCACCAGAAAGTTTTCTACACCAGAGGTCAAAAAACATTGTCTTTAAATGAATATTTTAGGCTTTGCCAACTATACAGTCTCTGTTGCAACTCTTCAACTCTGCCCTTATAACACAATACTTAAATGAATGGGCCAGGCTATGTTCCCATTAAATTTTATTTATGAAAACTGAAATATGAATTTTATATCATTTTCCTGTTTCACAAAATATTATTATTCTTTTGATTTCTTTCAAGTATATAAAAATGTAAAAACTATTCTTAGCTCATAGGCCATGCAAACACAGGTGGTAGACTGGATTCGACTACTGGAAGTAGTTTACTAGCCCTTATTTTTGGCTGGTCACTGATCTCCACACCATAGAAGGAATTATTGTATTGAGGCTCATGGCCCTGGATAAAAAAAGTCCACCGGCTTAGGAAAGTGCTCAGGAGACAAAATCCTCCTGGGAATTACAGAATCTTTTTTTTTTTTTTAAACATCTTTTTCTCTTCCATTGTCCTGTGGCTTTGCACGTGGTTTCAAGACAAGTGTCAATCTTTACATTTGACTTAGAAAAGCCACAACTCATATTCAAACTCCTACTGTGGTGGCAGAAGACACCTGGGCTCTAAGCCCCAGAAAGACAGGGACTGTGTGTCTTTTTCCTTGCTACTATATTGCTGGGATCTAATGTAGCATCTGACAGAGTAAGGCACTAAATAAATGTTTGTTGATTGAATGACTAAGTGATTAAAAAGTACTTTTAAAGCACTTTTTTTTTTTTTTGGTGTTTTTTGGTTTTTGTTTTTGAGATGAAATCCCACTGTCTTGCCCAGGCTGGAGTGCAGTGGCACGATCTCAGCTCACTGGAATCTCTGCCTCCCAAGTTCAAGTGATTCTCCTGCCTCAGCCTACCAAGTAGCTGGGATTACAGGCGCCTGCCACTACGCCTGACTAATTTTTGTAGTTTTTAGTAGAGATGAGGTTTTCCCATGTTGGCCAGGCTGGTCTTGAACTCCTGACCTCAGGTGATCCGTCCGCCTCAGCCTCTCAAAGTGCTGGGATTACAGGCATGAGCCACCGTGCCTGGCCTAAGCACTTTTAAAAACTGTTTTGTTACTCCATCTTACATGTGTTATACAACTCTCACTTTAAAAATGTCTATAACAGTGATTTAGAATTCAGAAGACTCATCATGCATAAATAGATTTCCTTCAAAAACTGGACAAAAATTTTATGTCAGTGTGAAACTGCAAAATCATTGTTAGCTATGTTTAAAAGAAAACCTGTTTGCACCAAGAAGTGAAAGAAAAGTAACTGCAAATATCAGAGACTGGTCTTAGTAAGGAAGCAGCCACCTGGGCCTCTCTCCTGACATTAATGTTGTGCCTTCCATTTGGCCTATGGAGGTGGTTTCTACCATTATGCCCATGACATGAAAAAGCTACCTGGGTAACAAAAGACTGGGAAACTTACCAGAGACCCACGACATGGGAGGAGCTGATGCTGAAAATCCTTCTGCTCTGTTCCAAGCTGGCAGCTTCTCTCCCCATTAAGCCACACAACATCCAGGCAGAACAGAGCAAACTCAGAGAAAACCACACAGCTTTTGGCTGTCTGGATTCAGCATTTTATCTGAACAATCATCTTAGCTCTCCTTTTAAAGTTTTCTTTTCTTTTTAAAATCTCAAGTGAATTTGCAAAGGGAGGTATGAGAATGTGGGGGAATTGGGGATGAAAACTGGTGTATGGTACCAAGAAGAGGCAAAAGAAAAAGATCAAAGATTAGCTTTCCTAAACTGGGTGGCACCTTGGCACTGAATCCTGGGAACAGATGCTGGCTGATTTGAATTAAAAAAGAGCAAAAGTAACCAAAGATAAGAAATAATTGGCTAAAAAAATACAAAACCATACTTCTGACTAGGGACAATAAAATGTTCCAAGCAGATGTTAGAATAACTGACTTTTAAAAACCAAGCTCAAAGAAAATAGGGAAAGAGACTCATTGCTAAATATTTTTCCCTCAATTGTGAATTAAGATGTGGTCAGAGGAGAAGAGACCCTTTCCAGAGTCTCAGCAGGATAAATCAACCTTGTGGAGGCCTTTGTGTTCCTGGAGAATGATGTCAGAACCCACCCCAGGAAGAAGAAAGAAATGTTTGCACTAAAGGTCATTTGAGAACTATAAAGAAAAATGCTATTTGTAATGACCTAGAAAGACTTCCAGGAAGAAGAGGAATCAACTCACTGTTTTGGAATCAGTAGGGGAAAAAACAACAAAACCTTTCTGGTGAAAAACATTCTGAGGGTCATTTAGACATTCTAAGAAAGTCTATGAAACTTTGAGAGAAAAGAATCCAAGAGTAGGATTATGGGAAAATTATGTTTTATTGTTTAACTGTTTAAAGCATGTTGGGCATTTACATATGTGTTGGTCATACAAAAATAATTGAAAAGGTTTCTGGCAGTAAGCAGAAGGCAGGGACTGATGGTCTGTCTACCCTATTTACTGCTGACCCTGAGAATCCTTGGGGTAATCAGATATGCGTGGCTCACAGAGATATCCAGGGGTTTAGAATAAAGAACACTAGCCTGTGAATCAGAAGACCTGGCGTCACATTTCAGCTCTATCGCCTTCTAACAGGAGAACTGCTGCATGCCATTTAACCTTTCAAAGCTTTAGTCTCCTTATCAGTTAAGTGAAGATAATATGTTTTCCTTGTGGGAATATTGTTAAATGCAGTCCCTATATAGAATAGACACATAGTCGGAGCTCAGTAGTAGTAGACTTGAATCTGTTGCCTCAGAATTAACTTACTTGCTATCTATATTGTGCACTCACTATGTGTAAATCTGTTATTCACACTGTCTTGGTTTTCCCAACAGCCCTGTGATCAGGGGCAATTGTTATCCCCTTTATACAGATAAAGTCACTGAGGCTGGAGAGGTTAAGAAACTTGCTAGTGTTAAGTGGTCAAGCCAGGCAGTTTGGCTCCAAGCCCCTGTTCTTATCTGACCAAATATGAAGGGAAGATTTACTGAACTTATATCATCTTCTTCCTCTTTGTTTCTGTTATGACGCAGGGAACAAGATGAAGAGGTTTTCCTCTCCCAGAAGCATAAAAAGCTACTGACCTCATCCCAATAACAACAGTTAAAGAGAATGACTTTAAATACAAAAGATACAGTAATAATGACACTTTATGGGCCAGGCAGTATTCTAGGTGCTTTATTATATGGGCTCATTAATTAATTTAACAACCTTCTGAGGTAGGTGCTACCATCTCCACCATGTTATGGGAACTCAAGCAAATGTGCAGAGCCCTTGGAGCTCCAAAGACCGCTTTCAACCATTCTACTATACAGGCTGTCCAATGCTGGGCTCTCAGAGGCAAGCCAACAGGCAATTATGGATGCTGCCTTGGCTAGATATCAGGGGTGGAAGGCGTATGGTCAGTAATGTAGTCTCAGGGCAAACTGTGAATTGAAGTTGAAAGAGAAGTGATATTTATTGACAGCTTATAATTTAAGTGAGTAGGAATATTTTAAGTTAATAATGCCCTAACTGGGGTTCCAAGTCCTTGGACTTCGCCAAAGAAAATCACAGGGGTTTGGGAGCTATTTTTAATATTTCAAAAGGCCTATTAGTATGTCACTAGTCATATAAAATACAGTCTCACTATATGGCAACAGAGTCTTAAAGAAGAAAACTTTTAGGGAAGAATTCATTTTTAGACTTGAGCAAATTTTCGAGTATTCCTAATTCTGGAAACAAGTGAATTTCTGCCCTGTCAGAGTTGAAATAATCCTTATGCATGTCAAATTTACCCTAATAGAGAAGATACTCATTATCAAAGCAAATTCAACAAGACTCAAAGACTTCAGGAAAGTTGCCGGCAGACATGAAAGGCAATTTTAGCCATTTACTTAGAATTGCCAGTCACCGTAGGAGCAGAAGAGGCATTTTTCTGCCAACTGGTTGAAGCTTGTGCCAGAATGATCCTGCTGTTTTTTAATTGTCCTAAAAGCTTGTAGCCAGCAATTTCCCTGCCAAGTCTGACCTCACTTTCATGTTTTTTATAATATGCAGATCACGAAGTGTCCCATTCAGAGGGGGAAAACAAGAAATTACTTCTTCATCCTTACTCTTGAAGCTCATCACATAATCTGTATTATGTCTCTGTAAAATAATACATCAATGGCCATCTCAAAGCCTTCTGTGCCATTTTTTAGTACCACTGTCCTTGCGTACCTTTGAACATATGATTAATCCTCGTGGCAAACTTACAAGGTAAGAAAGGGGACAACAGTGTTACTCCCATTATGAGTGATAAACCGACGGAATTATGACTGATGGACATACAAATCTATGTGTGGTGTATTAAGTTGCAAGCTGCATAATGAAATTTAGAGTATGCTCTCATTTTTTGGTATAAAAGAAAAGGCATGTAACTGTGTACGTGTGTGCATGCATATGCAGGTGTGTATAGAGGTGGGATATAAAAGCTCGCAAAAGATCTTGTGATATACAATCTAGTTACTTCCTAAGGTGGTAATGTTACCTCCTAATAGCTACCTCCTAAAATGGGAGTGAGTGAAGGAAGCTACCGAGAACGTTCACTTTTATATCTATGCACCTCTGTATTGTTTTAATGTTTTGTAATAAGCATATATTGTTTTTACAATGTCAAAAAGAATTTTTAGAAAGAGAAAAGGTTTAAAGTCGGTGATAGATGTTCTCCACAATCAACAGCCCTATCTAGTTTATTACATTGGATTCAGATTTTCAGAGCAATTTTAAAGAAACATTCGGAAAACCTTCCTCAACTCTGGAAGAAAATAGCTGCTTGGTATTTGAGTCTTGGGGAAGCAACTTTCTACTTAATGCTTTTTGGGGGCCCTTGCTCCCAGATGGAATGGAGATTCAGTTGGGATGACCAGAGGCTTCCATCAGCCAACACCTTGGGTTCATGGAGTTCTTTGAGGAGCAAAATAAATATGTAAAAAATGGGAATGCAGAGCCGTACTGTGTGGCCCGGCAGTCTAGGCACTTCTTGGACAGCATGTCTCACCAGATGATGAAACTCCTGAGCAAGAAGATGGAAAAGCGGAACCTCAAACTGTGGCAGCAAAATCTAAAGTTGTAGGGGGCCTCAAATCTGACCCTATCAGAAACTCAAAATGGAGATGTGTCTGAAGAAACAACGGGAGATAGAAAGGTTAAAAAATCAAAACATTCTATAAATGTGGCCTTATCAGAAACTCAAAATGCAGACGTTTCTCAAGAAATAGTGGAAAATGTAAAAGTTAAAAAATCTCCCCAGAAATCCACTGTATTAACCAATAGAGATGCAGAAATGCAGTCTCCCAATTCAGAATCAAAAAAGAAAAAGAAGAAGAAACAGAGAAAACTGGTGAATGATGCTGGGCCTGATACAAAAAAAGCAAAAACTGAAAACAAAGGGGAATCTGAAGAAGAAAGTGCCAAGACTCCTAAAGAAACAGAAAATAATATGGAGAAGCTAGATAATGATGAAGATGACAGTGAGGTGCCCAGCCTGCCCCTGGGACTGACAGGAGCTTTTGAGGATACTTCATTTGCTTCTCTATGTAATCTTGTCAGTGAAAACACTCTGAAGGCAATAAAAGAAATGGGCTTTACAAACATGGCTGAAATTCAACATAAAAGTGTCAGACCACTTCTGGAAGGCAGGGATCTTCTAGCAGCTGTAAAAACAGGCGGTAGTAAAGCCCTGGCTTTTTTCTTCTCTGCAGTTGAACTCATTGTTAAGTTAAAGTTCATGCCCAAGAATGGAACAGGGGTCCTTATTCTGTCACCTACTAGACAACTAGCCGTGCAAATTTTTGGTATTCTTAAGGAGCTAATGACTCACCATGTGCACACCTATGGGTTGATAATAGGTGGCAGTAACAGATCTGCTGAAGCATAGAAACTTGCTAATGGGATCTACATCATTGTGGTCACACCAGGCCGTCTGCTGGATCATATGCAGAATACCCCGGGGTTTATGTATAAAAACCTGCAGTGTCTGGCTATTGATGAAGCTGATTGTATCTTGGATGTTGGGCTTGAAGATAAATTAAAGCAAATTATTAAACTTTTGCCAACATGCAGACAGACTATGCTCTGTTCTGCCACCTAAACTCAAAAAGTTGAGGACCAGGCAAGGATTTCTCTGAAAAAGGAGCCACTGTATGTTGATGTTGATGATGATAAAGCTAATAAGCTAATGTGACAGTGGATGGTCTTGAGCAGGGATACGTCGTTTGTCCCTTTGAAAAGAGATTCTTTTGCTCTTTACATTCTTTAAGAAGAACCAAAAGAAGAAGCTCATGGTCTTCTTTTCATCGTGTATGTCCGTGAAATACCACTACGAGTTGCTGAACTACATTGATTTGCTGTCTTGGCCATTCATGGAAACCAAAAGCAAAATAAGTGTACAACCACATTCTTCTAGTTCTACAACGCAGATTCGGGAACACTATTGTGCACGGCAGCAAGAGGACTGGACATTCCTGAGGTCAACTGGATTCTTCAGTATGACCCTCCAGATGAGCCTGAAATATATTCATCATGTGGGGAGAACAGCCAGAGACCTAAATGGGGGAGGCCATGCCTTGCTCATTTTGCACTCAGAAGAATTGGGTTTCCTTCATTACTTGAAACAATCCAAGGTTCCATTAAGTGAATTTGACTTTTCCTGGTCTAAAATTTAGGACACTCAGTCTCAGCTTGAGAAACTGATTGAAAAGAACTACTTTCTTCATAAGTCAGTGGAGGAAGCATGTAAGTCATACATATGAGCCTATGATTCCTATTCTCTGAAACAGATCTTTAATGTCAATAACTTAAATTTGCCTCAAGTTGCTCTGTCATTTGGTTTCAAGGTGCCTCCCTTTGTTGGTCTGAACATGAACAGCAATGAAGGCAAGCAAAAAAAGCAAGGAGGATTTGGCTACCAGAAAACTAAGAAAGTTGAGAAGTCCGTAATCTTTAAACACATTAGCAAAAAGTCATCTGCAGCAGGCAGTTCTCTCACTCAAGACATGCCTTTCTTTATCTTGAGTAAGTTTGTCCTAAAATGAATTTTTATCCCTTGATCTAACAGGATTTTTGTAGCCTTTGGAATTTGGACTGGTCTGACAAGAGTATAAATTGACTTGGGTTGCAAGCACTGAGCACTGTTACTTCTATCAAGTCTCTTTTATTTTTGGAACATAAAAGACGCTTTAATTTTCTTGATTGCCCAAGCACAGAGCAAGGAATGTCTGCCGTTTCTTGTGATGATATAATATTTTAATTTTAAATCTCTCTCCCTCATACACACGAATGTATGTTATTGTTTTACTATAATTCTTTTTGTACCTTTCCTTCTTGGTTTGTGAAAATTTCTGTGGCATGGGTTGCTTTGCTCACTGCTGTAAAAGGTGACCTGGTGTACTGGGAAGCTGGTGGTAATGCAGAAAAGAGTCTCAGGTTATTTTTTGTTTTTAGTTATTTCTTGGACATTGAGAGTACCTAATGACTCCTCCTGAAAATGCTGTAGTATGAAAGAGTAAAGAGCTTTGGAAAATACCTAAGAAGCACCTTAGGATTAGGGTGGCATTGTTTTTATAGATTCTTGATTTTAAAGCAATGAGCCTTTTTCAGGTGTTTTGTTTTTTAGAGCAAAAACTACGGGTTGTAATTTGAATAAAGTGTCACTAGCAGTCATAACATCTGATGGGTGTGGGGTAGGAAAAGGGTGGAATTGAGACGTTTGAGCCTCATTTACATCAATAGAGGTATAATACACGCATTTCTTCATTCGGTAACACAGCAAAGACTTTAAAAACACACATATAAAGAATGGTGATGCTCCTCATTCAGATTTCTTTAACTCAAGGTGGTTTGGATTTTGGTAAGCCTTTTTGCTCTGTACAGTACTTAGAAGACATGGGCAACTGCCTTGTCTTAGAGCCAAGCCATCAGACAGTGCCTAGCACATATTAATGTTTGCCTCTTTCTGAGAAAAATTACCTCTTCCAGCCTGCGAAACAAAAAACACATTTGTTGTGAAGATTGAAAATGAACAAAGTCAGAAAAAAACAGCAAAGTCAGATGGGTTTTTTGTCGTAGGAGCACTTGATTTCTAGTGTGTTTTGTATAATATATAACTACAAAATAATAGATTTTGTAGCAATTTAAAACGAAAATTTCTAGCATCGCTTTGCTGCTGTGCCAGTTAATCATAGAATCCCATTGAATGTAAGTGTGCTAATATCTAATGTAGAGGAAACTGTTTGGTAAAGAATATTCCAGTAGGAAAAGAAAAGAACAATCTTCCATTTCCAGGCTTGGCCATTATCACCCTGGTGAGACCTGTTCTGGGCTTCCAACCTTGACTGCTGGGCTCCTGGTTTGGCTTCTTGGATTCCTAATTCCTCGTGTTTAGTAACTCTCTCCAGGATCATGTTTTCCTTTTTGTTTTTCAATTCCAGAAGTAATGTTTTTTAAAAGACAAAAACAAAGGGAGGAATATTTAATTACTGAGCAGAAGTAAATACTATTGGCATTTTGTACCTTATCTAATTTTTATATGCAAGTTCATGCTTTTTAATTTTTTATCAAAAATGAAGTCATCTACCTACTACTTGTAACCAGCTTGTTTCATAACATGTTATTTTCCTGTGTCATTAAATAATAACCTCAAAAAAAAAAAAAAAAGGAGAATGCAGTCTTCGTTATTTATTTAGATTTTTGTACAAGTCTATGATATGGTTCCATAATAAAGGCAATTTGGGGGTGAATAGTCTACATAGCAAACTCCTTCCATCCAACTGGGAATGTGACTAAGGAATGATGGTGTAGTAGAAATAACAAAAATTTGAATTTTGACAGACTTTTATTCACATCCTAACTGCTATTTAAGAGAGGTTTGGCCTCAGACAATCTACTTAGTGTCTCTGAAACCCTGCTCCCTCTACTATAAAATAGAATAATAGAGAGATGAAAGGTTATATATAAAGGGCATTGCATAATACCTGGCTCATGGAAGGTGGTCAAAAATTCCTAGGCTAATAAAAAAGTGTAAATGATTTTTAATCTATATTGACATTTGTAGTGAACAAATAAGAAAACTTAGAATTGTGGAAGATTGGCAGGAGATAGTGATGATTCTGTCCATGGTATAGCACTCCATCATATTCTCTATCAGGCCAGGTCAATCCATCACACTGCAAAAACTACTTGAGATGTATATCTTACTGAGGAAGAGCCAGTAGTGTCAACTCCACATATGAAACACCCAACATGCAAAAACTAGAAAGTGATTCATTTGTAGATTTATTTGTAATTGAGCCATGTTTGCAATTGGAGGTGTCTAGCTCTGGCATCTTCTCAGACATTCTGCATCAAACAGAGATGACAAAATCTATTAAATTTCTTTGAAACATTTCTCTGATGACTAGACTTGGCCATGGAGAGTGAAAACCAACCAAAGGGAAATTTCTTGGTACTTACTGAATAACAGGCACACACTGGTGACTGAGGAGTTCCAATGTGCAAATCCAAAGAAGACACTTGAAAGGAACAAAAACAAACTGCATTTGTAGAAAGATAGGTTTTGGATTCTCCAACATACCCCTGGGAAGACACCTGGATGTCTGTCTTTCATTCACCTCGTATTTGTGAGCAAGACACCACCTTAGGTCCTATAGGAGGTTTAAAGACTCATAGTCTAAAAATGAGTCTCATAAAATTACAGAAGACAGTGACTCACTAGGTCATCTAAGATTCAAATGCACTGATTGTAATCATCATTAAATAGCTTCCCTGGAAAGTGTTCTCTGTAATGCTTCTACCATTAGCTGATATCAAATGCCATGCTTTCACATGGAAGAGCCCTAAGTCTTGCAATAAATCATCAGAAAGATACAAAAGGGGACCATGAAGACCCTCTTTGAGACCATGTTCTTGGTACTGAAGTTCTTGCTCTATAATTTTTCGTCTCCCTGCCTACAGGTTGACCACCAGCAGCGCTACTCTCAAGTCATTGATATGGAGAAGTGACTTTACAAGAATGTGAGGAGTACTGGGATATTTTTTAAAAATGCCCATCTTAGGATGAGGGCAGTTATTAGAGTCCAGCCCCTTCCTTCTTCTGTCTGGTTTTCTAAATCTGAATTTTTCTTCTTAATTCCACTTGATTCTGTATCTCTCCAAATACTGAAGACTTTTCCTCGGCTGTCCTTGTCCTGAAGCAGTAAGACTCTCTGATCTGCCCTTCGGAATTCCCACTCCCCAGATCCCAGGAAAATGGCAATCTTGGGTACTGTGAGGAGCTGCTAATTGGATGATGATACTCTCTTGTCAGCACACCCCAAAATTTTCCCATAGACTAGCTTCTCGAAGGCATCATCTTCCATACCTTCTGTTGTTTTTCATGATTCTCTCTTTCCCATAATGGCTGCCAGCACCCAAAGCCTGCATTCCATCTCAAAGCTTTTGCCCAGTCAGTTTGAAACTCCAACACAAATTACATTTTTTATTGATTTAAACTGTTAATTGGTGGCTTGTGTTCTCATGATGCCTCCATGGCCACGAGTGAGTCAATTCACTTCTCTGAGCTCCAGGTGACTGGATGAGGAAAACTCCATCTTTGACAAAGGCCTGTTCATTGGGCACTCACATGCAAACACACACACACACACGTAATTTCAGAATGAGTTAAGAAGGTAGTTTGCATTTCCAGCTTCATTGTTTACTGGAAAGTATAATCAAAGGCAAGTTAGTTCTCTGAGTCTCAGTTTCTTCATCTGTGAAGTGGAGAAGATGACACCTATTTCTATGTTCTATGAGTAGGGAATGAAATCATGTGGGAGAAGGACTTAGAACTGAGTCCAGGCTCAGAGAAAGGATGATTCACAAATAGTAACAGTGAATAAACATCTAAAAGTATTTTAGCATCACTAATAATCAAAGAGTTCAAAGAAGCAGGAATGTAGGGCAGGCAATATCAGTAAAATTGTAAAAAACCAAAACGGCCCACAATAGGCAATTGGTTATATCTGGACACAGTGGAATGTCTCGGAAATTTCAGGTTACAAAACACAGGGAAAGTTTTAGTAAATGTCTGTCCCCATCATTGCTTTTCTCTCATTTATAGGATCTTGCAAGTGCTGCGTGCTCTCCAAAGGCCCCTGCCCACCCTGCCCTCTACCACCCTTATTTCCTTTCTTCTTTTCTATCATCTTAACTAAATGATTCTTCAGTTTTCCTCTATTTTTCTCCATTTGCAGAGAAAGTGATACAGGGCTGCAAAGAGAATGGATTTGTGTACTTTAAATGTGCCACTTCCCACTAACTAAGAAATTATAGCAGTTGTACCTATACTTCTTTAGCCTTGGTAGCCAGTAAAAACAAAATGATTAAACTGTAGAGCTGACCCTGAAGTTCACTGAAACCAGTCTAACCATTTAAATCATAACTTTCTGAACAACTTTTTATTGCCATCACATCACATTCTTGTGAGGAAAAGCCAACAGCAATATTAGATGACTTCCTAAAAATATTTTCTCAAACATTTTTTTCTGTGAAAATTATGCTATAGGAAAAAACTGTGTATAATTTTAATATCTCTTTTATTTTTTCTTAAAATTTACTTTGATTTGGCTTTCCTGTTTCATGTTTATTCTAGAAAATTGGAAATTATGGAAAAATATTTGGAAAAATTAAAATTATTCATAGTTACACTTCCAAAAATAAATATTGTTGATATTTGGAGAGTATTCTTTTTAAATGCTTTTATTTTGAAAGCTAAGAACATATTTGCATATATAGTTTGTGACCTGATTTCTTGATATTTTATGATGCCGATACAATTTTTTTGTTTACAGAAATTTACCGATAACCAGGTTTCACAAGTCAGGGAAGGCCAGTCTAACCTGGAAGACAATTAGAGATGTTGGTTCTTTCCCCAAGGAGAAAAACCAGTTATTTTACCTGTCACCCTAAAAAGTTTCTGGGATGTCATCTGGCGTTATGTCCTAGCCTTGATGTTTCATAACCTCTACAACTTTTGGGCACACAAAAAATTCACATAGTCTCATCTATAAGAGCATCACACTCTTGAACTTAGAAATGAAATCTTCAGCTTCTTTGAAACTCCCACTGCACAGAAGCTGCTCTAATCTGTCAGACTAGAAGTCACTCTGAAGATGTATTGCTTTGCTAGGTGCAAGGCCCTGGAGGGCTGGCAGTTCCCTGGAGGGAGGGATGTCATTGACAGAAGGGAAGGAAGTGGGCTGGAGCAAAATCAAAGGCTAAGAACTTGAATCAAACATGAATTAGCTTATGCCAGCGCCCACTCAATGCCCTCCTCTAACCCCATATCACTTTGAGTAGAAGCTAGTGTTCTTATGATGGCCTATGAGGTCCCCCACGATCTGGGCTACAGTACTCCTTGCTTACCTCTCTTTCCTCCCTTTCCTTCTACTATCCACTCCACTCTCTGCACACAATGTCCGAGACTGGAACAAAGCTGTTCCCCCTGCCTATAAGAATGTGGGGTCAGCTTAAAAGACAAGGCTAATCCTGAAAGCCTAACAGCTGGATGCTATCAGATAGCTGCATTTCTAGAAGCTGAGCAGTACGTTCTTTCTTGAAGGGAAATCCAAGTGGTTTATTTCCATGGCTGCCACTCTCCCCAAAGTTATGTTTCCCAAGAGACTTTCCCCATAACCACTCCCTAACTTACCAACTATGCCTGGATTGGATGTCCCAACTATGTGCTCTCACAGCATCCTGTGCTCCCCCATTACTGCACATTCACACTGAGCGCAATCGCTCATTTACTTATCTTTTCTCCCACTAGGCTGAGAACAGGGGCTGTGCAGTCATATTCAATATTGAGTCCTCAACCCTAACCAGGGCCTGGCACATACAAGATATTCAGCAGATGGCTGTTGAATGAAAATATATAAATGAATGAATGATTACCAGCTGCTTCCACTCCCTTAACCTGCTACAGAATTAATAAACTAATCTTAAGCATAGTGGATATATAAATATTAAAAAAAGTATCATTGAAGACTGTCAGGCCAGCCTCTCTATACCGGTTGCTACATTCTGCTTATTGATTTATGCTACTAATTACTGTCACTTTTATTTTGGATTTGTGCACAAAACAAGAGTGTTACTTAAAGGAAGGCTTCCAGATTTCTAAGTGTAGTGTACCCTGCTAAGGACATGGAGCTTCAAAGGGCTCACAAGAAATTCATCACACATGTGTGTGCACATGCACATGCACATGGCACACACATTCAACTTTGTAACATGTAGTAGACCACATCTACCACATCTAGAATAATATAAAATTTCATCTCAAATGATCAGCTCCTGACCCTCCAAACCCATGACTGAGTCAAAGATGATATGGCATTCCTGTAAAGATCAGAAGGAAAACAGTAGAGAAGAACCCAGAGTTTCCCTCTACACCAGGGTATGTTTCTAAACTTTGGCTGTACAACTGAATCACCTGGTGGGCTTGTAAAAATGCCAACACTCAGACCACACCTAAGACCAATTACATCAGAATTTCTAGGGAAGTAAACCAGGGAAGGTTTTTTTTTTTTTTTTTTTCTTCAAGTACCCCTAGTGCTTCCACCGTGCAACCAAGGCTGAGAACCACTGCTCTAGATTCTTCCTCTCATTGAGCCTTACTATGTGCCAGGTGTTATATGGAGCAATGCCTTTTCCTTTAATTTACTGATGTAAAATGTTATCTTATTAATTTTCCATGGCCCAGCCTACACCCTGGAAGGGAAGCAATTTTATAAGTCCTCATTATTTACTCTATATAGTTGGGGCCCTAGGAAAATAAGAAAAAAAAAATGTTTTTTTGCACTCTCTTGCTTAAGCTATCCCCTTACTACCTAAAGGGAACGCTTTAGTGTAATTCTTTATAAGAACGGTGACAGTAAGACTATTTGGGAACTGAAGCCATTCCATAGATGAACTCTACAAAGTTTAATGTACACACCTTAATTTACACGCGATGGGATAAAATTGTTAATGTTTGGAGGTTCACAGCATTCTCCCTCCATCTTTGCCCACTAAGCTCCTTATTTCTCCTTCACTTTCTATTAATAAAAGGGAAAAAATCGGACGCTGGTGAGCAATTAGCATAGAACCAACCTCAATCTTCAGGGTGCTTCGTGGAGCTGGGGATGTGATTCATCTAGAGCCTGTGTCGACTTACACATGGCCCAGAGAAGAGAGAGGATCAAGGGACCAAGGGGGCAGAGACATGGCAGAAGAAAGAGAAGCCCAAAGGAATACAGGGGTGCTAAAGATAGAAGCTGACAAGAGATTTTAATGAATTTCTAAGGACTAAGTGTCTGGATTCATTTACATGTTTTTGAGAGTGTGAAGTATAAAGACTAAACCTGCTGTATAGGCCATGCTACTGAACTCTAACCACCCCCTGGACAGGATGGCAGGGTCATGCCTTTATGTGAGTTGCATGAATGAGCTGAGTGGGCAGGTCCACCACTGGAGCACTCAAAATGTGGGTAGTACAACAGAGGTACTGAATTTTCCCGTTTTGTTGATTTTAGCTAATTTAAATAGGCGAATGTGGCTATTGGCTACCCATATTGAACAGTGCAGGCCTATAGTGCTTAATCACAAGACGCATCTATCTATTTGTTTATACATGTATGGACACCTACCTGCATAAATAGTTTTGTGTTTGCACATAATTATATACCCTCATATCTCAAGAATATACATACAGACACAACTAGACACAATTGCACAAACAAGACACCCAGTCTTGTGGAAAGATAAAAAGAATAAAAATTAAAATTGGAAATATTGCATGGGTCTGTGTAGGGAGATTTGACACAAGAAGAATTGGAGCAAGAAGTACATGGGTGTGTTGGACAACATGATGAATTTGGGATGATGCTTTGATAACAAAAAATGAAGAGAAGAAAATTCTGTGAGACCACCAGTGGTTTAGGAATACAAGCAGCTTTATTTCCTTTTTATTCCAATAAATAAAAAAGATTTATTGATCTTTTAATCTTTCAGCAAAAGGCCTTTACAAATGACATACATCCTTCAAAGGTGGACTTGACTGTCAAGGATGGCCCTGACAACTGGAAGGAACTCCAAAGGGCATAGATAGAAAGGGAAGAAAGCACTTCTTAACAAGGATGACAAAATTCTCTAAATGATATTCATTTGCCAAAACATTTTAGGCACTCTTGTTTCCAGGAGAAGTATTTATTCCAAAGTTATTAAAACTGTATGAGATGGAATAGATGAATTTCCAGTTGTCAGAATTATCAGTTTACCTAAAAGTTATACCAATTCATGGACTATAATATTAACTTTTTCCCTATTGAACAGGTAACTGAATTCTACCCATATGAACTAAACAACAATTCCTCCATCCAGAAAGTGGTATCATTGTTAACATCTAGAAATATTATGATTTGCTTTCCAGTGTTCATATTATCCATTTCAGTCTCTTGATGGATACCCTTCACTAATGCTGGCCTCGCAGTTCTTTCAATATGCTGTGTTCCTGCCTGCCTCTTAGTCTTTGCCCATGCTGTCCCCTGCAAGTGAAACGCTCTTCCCAAACTCTTGCTGAGTTAACTTGTGCACATCTTCCAGGTCTCATCTTACCATCCTTACGAATGTCATCTCCAACCCACCCTTCCTGTCAGATTAGATCAGTCCTTCCTGTTTTATGTTTTCATAGTACCCTGTTCTTCTCTTTCATGGCCCTTTTATACAGTTATAATTACTGAATTATTTGTGTCTTTATTATTTAATTTTATCTTACTCTCTGGATTGTGAGCCCCATGAATACTGTGGTTCAGATGTTGTAATCTGCCTTATTCATCACAGTACTATGTCCCCAGGATGTAATACAATCCCCAGCAAATAGTAGATGCTCAATAAATACTAATTAAATGTTCCATAAATGAACAAATGTTTCACTTTAGCTTTATTTATCTAATTTCTCCCTTTCTTCCATTTTTCTGTATCATAAGCCATACTATTATACAGTCCTATACAATGGTAAACAACTAAAAAACACTCCTAAGCCCTGTACACAGTTGATTAACTCTAATATTCCTTGTTCAGTTCCCCTTAAGTTTTGATAGACCGTCTGGTGGTATATCATTTAAGTCACAGCAGCTATAAACATGTTAAGGCCCAGCATGAACCTGGTCTGACATCCAACCAGTCTTCTGGCTGTCACAGAAATGCCTCCATCCATTTTAGAAATGTGCTTACTACAGAAATATGATGCTAAGCTTGCTGTATTTATGAGACACTGAATTTTCAGGAGGCCTTCAATCAATAGAAAATAGACATTATATTCTTACCTGAAGGCAATAGTAATATGACTGGCTGTGAATTTGGGAGTGAAGGAAATAAGAAGGCTCTCAGATGATTATTTTAATATAGAGATGCGCTAGCTTACCTTAAAGAGCATGGCTCGCAAAACAGTAGACTTGACTGTAATGAGAATGACAGAAAACTGTAAAATGTATCTTGGTCCAAAGGGGATTGATCAGTGATGCAGACATAAAAAGGAAGAAACAAACACTGGCAGAGGAAGTCACAGGCAACAGAACTTGAGGGACTGTGGTCACACTGGCAACACTTTTCCTTCCCTCATGAGTGAATTGATCACTATCTGTGTCTATGGAGGTTTAACATCCATTTTATCTAACCCCCTGCTTTGACTCTATGCTCACCAAGCTACCTTTGATTATAATTTGGTTTCTCACATGCATCTGTCTACTGGAAGGGGGTATGTTCATCCTGCCAGTGTGCACTTCCCTGCTTGCATCACTATTTTGTTTCTGATTGGGAAGACATGCACTGGTACATCAGTCTTGGAAACTTGGTTAACCTGAGTTCTCCCCTGAGTGGTTCACCTCGCTAGGCGGACAGCAAGAGTCAGGTGTCAAAGCATGTACAGCTGATGCCAGCCGGAAGCCGGAGCCTCCCCTACAGAAGGCCACCCTGGCAAGCTTCCAAGAATTTTTTGCCCTCCAGATGCTCCAGACAACATTCCAAATCTTGTTCTACACTACTTCTTTTCCAAATTTAAAATGGAGATCAGGGGAAAGTGAAATGTCTATTAGGAACAGCCACAGACTCCTAGAGATCTTTTCGAAAATTTTAGTGATGAGACTCGAAATCCTAGTCACATGCCATGATATAAACGAATGGCTCATGAAAGACAAGGAAAATTGGGAGGTGGCCAGGAAGGAGAAGGGTGGAAGGAAAGAAAGAGGGGCTGATATCCTTATCTCAGAAACTGAGTAGACAATAGACACTGTCTCAAAGACATGAAAATCAACACGGAGAATATAACTAAGATACAAATAAAATCAAAGCAACTAAAAATAGGCATAGTGATTACACTGGGAAGTTGAGAAAAGTGGAGGTGCAAGTGTGTCACATTCAGCTCTATCATAGCAGGGCATCAATAGATAATGCTGGCGGCTGATAAATCAAGAAATGTAAGGAGAATTATGTCATTTAGAGATCTCAGGACAATTAGCAGAAGGCATGGCTTAAAAAGTTCCAAGTGGTTATCTTTAGAAGTGTGATTTAGAAGGTTTGGGGAAAAAGAGGTTTTTTGTAAGTCATTTATTATTATTATCATTTCTTTATTATTTGATTTTTGATCATCTGCATTTTGATTTATTCATTTGTTCAACAAATATTTGTTAAGTATTACTATGGCCAAGGCAGAAGATAGGTTCTAGAAATATAACACTAAACATAAGCTAGGTGTGGTGGTAAATGCCTGTCCCAGCTACTCGGAAAGCTGAGGTGGCAGGATCACTTGAGACTGGGAGGTCCAGGCTGCAGTGAGCTGAAATTGCACCACTGCACTCCAGCCTGGGTGACAGAGCAAGACGTCACCTCAATAAAGAAAAAAAAAGAAAAACAAACAAAAGAGATTAAACATCTAAACATAACAAAAATCCTGCCCTCAAAAATGTAGTAGAGGAAATAAACAAACAAGTAAAATATTAATATATGATATGTGAGATGGTGTTAGGTGCAATGAAGAAAAATAATGCTCTTTTCTATCAGGTGAGAGATTTGGACACAGACTTGAAGGCAGTAAGGGGGGAAGCCTTGTGGATTCCTGAGAGAAGAGTGCTCCAGGCAGAGGCAACAGACAGTGCAAAGGCCCTGAGGTGGGAGTGCCCAGTGAGTTTGAAGAACAGCAAGAGTTCAATATGGCTGGAAGACACTGAGTGAGGAGTCACGTTGAGAGAGGTGGTGGTGGCAGGATGGAGGGGAGGCCACTTGGCATAAGGCTTTGTAGCTGTAGCCAGAGTTGGTCTTCAGTCTGAGTGAGGCAGAAAGCCCACTAAAGGGCAAAGGAATAGCATCTAAGTTTTGCGTTTGTTTTAAAATTCTGCCTTTTTTGAGGGTAGACTTTTCTGAAATGGTCTGAAGATGGAGCAGAGGAATCAATAAGGATGAAGGCTCATTGATAAGAATTTTTTAAATTATAAAGAAGTGAAGTGAAAAAACACTCTCCTAATTTATTACTAAATAAAAAGGTGTGTTTTCTTGTTTTAACATGTAAATATCTACGTGCTAAGTATTTTTCATGACACAATAGAGCTTCCTATAGTCACCCTTGGATGTTCCTTTTATAGGGTTGTTTTCAATGATAGTCCATCTACCAGAGATTACAACTAAGAATGGGTTTGAAGAGTTGAGCAGTTCCTTGGATATCCCGGCCTCCACTCTTGACTTTGAGTCATAGCTATTTGTGTCCCTGTTGTTCCCACATCAGCAGCTCCCAAAATTGGCTGATCATTAGAATCACATGCAAGAGTTTTTTATGAAAATAGACTCCTGGGCCTCACCCCTGAGAAGATTCTGAATATTATGGTTTGAGGTGGGATCTAGGCAGTGACATGCCAAGGACAGAGATGATGGGAGCAGTATACACAGGTGCAGGCAATAAATGGGTGCTTTCTCTGAGAATTAAAAGAACAATCATAGAACCAATTGAAGTCAGTCTGCTTTTTATTACCACTATGTGCTAGCAGTTCTAAATGATATCAGTGATGAAATACTTCTCCCCTCCCCTGCCAAAAAATTGTGTTTTAGTTTTTTTTCTTTGAGACAGGGACTCACTCTGTCACCCAGGTTGGAGTGCAGTGGTACAATTATGACTCACTGCAGCCTCCATCTCCTGGACTCAAGTGATTCTCCCAACTCTGACTCCTGAGTAGCGTAGCTGGGACTACAGGCACACACATCCACCCCTGGCTAATTTTTCTATTTTTTTTAGAGATGGGATCCCTCTATGTTACCCAGGTTGGTCTCATTCTCCTGGGCTCAAAAGATCCTCCTGCCTCGGCCTCCCAAAGCACTAGGATTACAGACCTGAGCCACCACAGCCAGCTCTGAAAATCTTTTTGTTTTTTTTTGGTGGGGAATCTATGTTCTAAGCTGCTACTATTGAGTTTCAGTAATACATATTCAAGTTTTAAATTGCAACTTCATTATTACTTATCCTTTCATAAACATCATATTTAACATGGAATGAATTTGAGGAAATTCCAGTATTATGTATTTAATATATACAGTCAGCCACATGGTCTCACCTACACATGTTCATTTGAAGAGAAGGTTTTTAATGGTTGGGAGTTTGAGTTTGCTTTGGGTTTAATTTGTGTCTTCAACATCTGTGGTACAACATTTTCTTGCATTCAAACAGTAGGTTCTAAATAAACAAGAATAACACGTGGTAATAGTCTCAGTCTTAATACAGACTAAGAAACAGAATTTGAGTTACTTCCATTCTGTTATTGTGCGTAATTATCTGGAGGATTTATTTGTGTTTCAAATTTAAAATAACAAAATAAGGCATAAATTATGACGTATATTATATTTTAGAAAGAATGAATTTTATTTCATACATGAACTATTTTATTGAATAATATTTCTACATAACAGTTGTTCCCTCACTTTTATTTTAATTATTTATAAACTAAAAATGAGTTAAGGAAATGTTATTTTATATATAACATTACTTACGTTGTTTTTATTATATATACATGGTGTATAACACATACACACATTACATATAATATTTATATGTCTTTATATAACTAATGGTTACTGATGATTGCATAATTACTATTAAATAATTTTGTCACATAGAGGAAAAAAAGTGTTTATCTGCTCCAAGTGTCAAATGTGCTAAATACTAGGGGTCCTTATCTTTTTAAAAGTTCCACAGGTAAGCCGGGCGTGGTGGCTCACGCCTGTAATCTTAGCACTTTGGGAGGCCGAAGCAGGCAGATCGCCTGGGGTTGGGAGTTCGAGACTAGCCTGGCCAACGTGGTGAAACCCCATCTCTACTAAACATACAAAATTAGCTGGGCGTGGCGGCACATGCCTGTAATCCCAGCTACTTGGGAGGCTGAGGCAGGAGAATTACTTGAACCCGGGAGGCAGAGGTTGGGTGAGCCGAGATCGTGCCATTGCACTCCAGCCTGGGCAATGGGTGAAACGCCAGCAAAAAAAAAAAAAAAAAAAAAAAAAAGTTCCGCAGGTAATTCTCACATGCAGTCAGATGTAGGAATCGTAATCTGTGGCATATTTATTACTTGCTCTAACTCCATTTCTGTATTCCCCAACTTCCTTCTCCGCACCTACTCTTCCCCTAGTTTTCACCACATTAGTTCCACTAAGGTCCCTGGTACAGGTGAAGAGGTGCTAATCAGAACCCTTGTTGCTTCTAGGCAATGGTGTGCTGGTAAATACTTAACAGTGGGCTCTCTGGGGGATTTACACATTTACTGATTTTCATAGTGTAAATATTCCCAACATGTTGATTTCCAACCACCAATGAGATGTCAATGTGTTTGGGAAGTGCCTGAAAATTTAACAGTTAGCTCTCCATGCTAGTGCAAGTCCCCAGTGTTCCAGGGATTCTTAAGACTTTCTGCTAGAAAGATAATAGGGTCCCCTATGGAAGAGTTTTGCTTTTTTTTCTTTTTTCAAACTAAAGTTCAGTTTTCTGGATTGTTTCTCAAATTTGTGAGCTCATCTTTAAAAATTAGACCACTCTTATACACATTCTCCCTACAAGGGTCAGGAATAATAACCTCCATGTTTCTTTCTTTATCCACATTCTAGAACACACTCCAGTCCTATATCCAGGAGTGCTTTCAAGTGAGAAGTTGACTTTCTAGCAATCTGTGTGTAAACACCCACCTACAAAGTCTTCTTTCTCCCCTTAAGTTTGTTGGAGGAATGTACCTGAGAGAATTTATGCTGCTTCCTCTGTCCCCAGTCAACCTGTTCCTCCATATAATTCCACTTTCTTTCTTCATTCTTTCTTCTCAGAAGGAGCTACTAAGGGATGAGGAAAGTTCCTATCCTGACTTTGGTATCTCACTTACTGGTTAGAAGCATGAGCCATAGCCAGAGACCTAGGTTCAAGTGCCAGCTCTTACCACTTACAAGATATGCTCTCTGAGCCTCTGGAATAGTTGCTCCTTTATAGGGTTGTTTTGATTTAAATGACATAATATGAGCAAAGTGCATTGCCTGTCCCTAAAACATAGGTAGCCTCAGTATATGCTATTATTATTCTAATTCCCCTGTTAACTATTAATGGTATTACTCCCCTAGACTTTTCAGTTACCATGGAAATGAATAGCTGAGGGGCTGATGCTCACCTAGATACATACTCCACTGGACCCAAAACAATTGAAGGATCTTTTAATACTTCTCAGTCCTTACTCTTGTAATTGTTTGCAAAGCATTGTTTAGAAACAATCCCAATATACAATTTCTCTGTATTACTTTGTATAAAAAAGTCATAATACTAAATTCCTCCTTATTGTTTAACTGTTCACTTATTATGCTTTGTGGAATCACAGGATCCATGCCTTATTTATCAGCAAGCCCTTTCACAGCACTTAGCAGAGTACCTGATATGAAGTGGTTATTCAGTAAATATTTGATTGACTATGTTCTTTATAGAAAAGGTTTGAACTCTACTTTGTTTTCTTGCTTTCTTGTTGCAAATCTGTAATATTTTCCTATTCTTGATTGCCAGGGACTAAGAACTGTGGACAAAGCAGAGCAACACCTGCCCTCATCAACAGGAATGTATGCTATTTATATCAATACGAAGTGCATACATATAGGGATATATTCAGTTAATAAAAGTGGTTAATGGCAACAATTCCTAGACAATGCCCTAGAATAAAGAATATAGCTTTATCAAAATGATAAGAATGCATTCAGGATCCTCAGACCCGTTGCATCTCTCTGTGCCTTTGTTAGAAACTCAGGAGCCCACAAAGGGCACTTTGGGAGTTGACCTAGGCTTTATGCATGACTAACTGTTCAACACCTGCCTGCCTCCAGATAGATCTTCCCATACTGTTCTTAGAGTGGAGTCAGGAAGCAGGAAGCCTAAAGAAACCCTGGATCCTTTGTACCAGCTGCATGGCTATGACTAGACGTGAGTGACAGCACATGCTGAATGATACGTAGGGGATGAAAGACAGGGAGGACCATAGATGGAGCCAGGTGTCTGACTGAACCATGGGATGGATACAGTTGACTGAAATGGACAATTCTGAGGGGAGAAACAAACTTCAGAGGAAAGAACATTGTCTAGTTTTGGAAACATCTATTTTTGAGATGCTTATAAGTTAGCAAAGTGCAGTTGTCAGGGAGGAAATTGGATATTGGACATAAGAGACCAGAACCCTAAAGAGAAGTCTTAGCTAAATACATAAGTTGAGGGGTCATCAACATAGAGATTCCATTTGAAAACACAGGAGCAAATAAATTTGCCTGGGTAGACAAATGAGAAACTCCTATTTAGAAAAGGCCGAGAGAAGAGTGAAAGCCTGCAAAGAAACAGATATGGACTGGACGAGAAGCCGGAGAAGGACCAAAAGAAAGTGGAGTCACAGATGCCAAAGGAGGAGCACTGGAAGCTGTTCGGGCTGGCTTCCTCAGGAAGCAGACTCTGAGACAAGTTTGGTGTCCCAGGATCCTTATTCAGGGGTGTCTTTGGGTTCAACATCACGGAAAGGAAGGGAAGAAGACAGGCGTAGGTAGAAAGAGAAGTTGAGCTGCGATGCAGAACTAAAGGCACTTTGACCCACCTACAGGTTGTCTGGAGCTAGAATGGCTGTTCAGAGATTAGCTGGGGTGGCCAGGTCTTTACCCTCCCACACACAGTCATATTGGATGTAGTCTGCCTGAGGTGAAGCATGATCTTGGCTGAGGGGATGTCTGCGGCTGGGGTCATCCCTAAACAGGCGCACAGCCCTCCTTACCCTCAGTCACTGGGGCAATAGCCCCTCACCTAAGGGGGATCTGGGTGGTGAGTCACAGTGTCCAGCCAGACGGCAAGTCGTCAGTAGTGCTGAGGCTCAGATACATTGAGAGTGTGAAGACATACGTTGTTCTTGACAATCTAGTTTGGTGGCATTATGGGCTAGAACTCGGTTTCAGAGGGTTTCAGGTGTCCTGGAAGTGAGGGAATGCAGGAGGGTGTGACCATCTTTGCATCTGAAGGGAAGCTCAAAAATGGGGTAGAGACTAGAAAATGGAATGTGGGATAAGGTAAGTGTTTTTGTGGTGTTGTTGTTTTAATATGAAAGATCTTCTCCCTCCCTGTGACTGAACTGCCTTCCCACACTTGGATTCAATGAGACAGTCCCACATCCTTAAAATAATTACCCTTTCTAGGCTTAGGCTATGTGAAGGTGGTTTCTTATTACTTGCAACAAAAATGTCTCTATCAGTGAGGATATGATCAGAGAAGCAGTCTACTATGAGTGCTGTAGGATAAGAGATTTATTATAGGATTTAGATCTTACACAATAGTGGGATGTGTGAAGTCTATGTAAGGCTGTTGCCTCTGCTTCTGACGTTGGACCTAAGCCACTATAGATCAGCCAGGCTGGCAGGAAGGAAAGCTGCACAGGAAATGGGGGAGAGTAAGGACAAACTAGAACCCATGGAGACAAATGGAACTCATGAGGACAAACTGGAATACACAAGGACAAACCACCTCCAACCTTGGCGGCACGAGTGACCTGTGGGAGCAGTCAGTGCCCTTAGCCATGGTGCTGCACACATGCCTCGCCCAGGCTTCAGAGAAACTGAAGGAGGAAATCCAGTGGGAGATGGAGGAGCTGGGAGCCTGGATGCCGCCTGTGCCCACAAGGGAGCCAGCAGATCAGTGACGATGTGTGTGAGCTGCCACCAAGCCTGGTGTGGAAATGGCTGCTTCGCTTCTATCTTCCAGATCTCATCCAAATTTCTCTTGTGGCCAACCCTAATCCCAAATCATATAAAGATGTAATTTTGCTTCTCTAAATGTACACAATAGAAAGCCACCACACAGTCCCCAAAATAACACTAGGGCTATAATTTCCTTGCAGAATTATTGTAAAGGACTAGAGATAATGCAAGTAAATATGACACAGAGACATGCACATAGCTGGCTCTCAATAATGGGAGGGGAATGATAATGCTGTTGATGCAAATAATAGAATAATTTGTTAAAATGTTAACTTATGATTTCTTTTCCTTATACTTCCCCTGATCTTTTAAGACTGCCCTAATTGTCCCCCAACAGATACTCCTTAGTACTAGAATTCCCTCCAATACCGTATTTCTTTTGAGCTAGGTGTGGCCTTGTGAACTAGTTCAGTCAATGGTTCAAGAATAAAAGTGACACAACAGCTTCTAGATCATCTCGTTAAAGACAAGTTTTCCCTTTCTGCAGGCTGTGCCACAGACATGAAGGTGACACAGGTTTGGCCATGCAGATGGGGACACGGCAGAACTAGAAGGTGGAAGGAGCCCTGAGTCCCTGCAGGACCACATGGAGCAGAGACTCCTCAGCCATGCTGATCAGCTCAGTGACTGGCTGCTTTTTGAGCCATCTTACTTCTGTGTCTCTTGACACAGTTACTTAGCCTAATACCCTAACTAAAACTCATGCTGTTTTCTTACATCTAAGGTCTTCTTCTGAAGGCCTAAAGCACAAACTGCTTGAAGTCTCTCCTAGACTTCAATACCTAAACTTATTGAAAAGATGTTCCTGGGAGAGGAAGAGAGAATAAGAAATGAATTTTGGACAAGAGGAAAGAAAAGGGATTATTTCAGAACCCATGAACAGTGGGGACCCTCTCTCTGCTCTCTGGCAGAGTCCCAGGAATAGTATATCATAGGGGGAACTACTGCATTGTGCACCTGGGAAGCTCCAAGTGTCATCATACAATACCATGTTTGGGGGTGGTGGGGACAGAGATGCCAGATGCGAGGGGAGAATTTGAACTGGAACAAAGAAAGGCTTAGCAATAACCAGCCCATCAATTAACAAAGAGGGCATGCTAATGCTCTACCATTGGAAAATCCAGGAACATTTAATCCAATAGCTATCAGCGTGGAGCCTCAATAGTAAGTAGGATGGATTTCCCATTAGCCTGGAAGGATGGAAACACTGAGATAGAATTTACTTTTAAATAAACACAGAAGTATGATATTTCCGGCACTCCAAAGTTTGTGGGTATAGACTCAATCAAATACATCATCATTGTTGTTGCTGTTTTACCCAAGAGTCTCACCAGGTTTTGTATCTATACAAGGGTAATCCCTGCCTTGGCTTGGGGACTATCTAAGGCTGAGCTGCAGAGTGAAGGCATTTATGTCTCCAGTGAGGAGGACAGGGGAGACAAGGCAGGAGGCAACCTCATGCTATCAAACGACTATGGCTCTATATCTGGGTGCCTCTAATGCCTACCAGGTTATCTTTCTCTCTACCACGGTACTGAGCTTGACAAAATCAAATAGGGGTAGCTTGGGGACAGTGATTACTCAGTCTCCTTCATCTAAAGCTCCTTAGAAACGGTGAATTCCTGGGTATAAGCATCACAAGGAGACGGGAGTCTTTGCGCCTTCCTTAGACTTGCAGATGAGCTATAGCCGAGAAAGACTCTAGAGATTCTACAATACAACCAGTCCTTTACCCACATGAGCAAACCAGGACCCAGAGAGAATGGACTTGCCCACATTTACACAGATAGTCGGAGGCATAGATGAGTCAGGGATCAATGGTCTGTATTCTCAGACTAGTTTCTAATTTGTTACACACAGGAGGAACCTGGAGAAAATTTTGTCCACTGCTTTCACTGGGGGCAACTTAAAGGAGGATGAAATGTCCATATTCCCCTTCCATAGTCCTGCCAAGGTGCCATAAATTCTCAGTATTTATTTCAACACTTGAAGCCTTAAGCCCATAAGCTCTTAAATGGACATAAGCAGGAACAAAATTCCACGTGAATGCAGAAGGGCATGTGGAAGACAAAAGAATGCTGACAGGTGGGCTTCCGGAGGACTCATGGGAGAGCTGTCTTCCAGCTGTGTTCCAATATCTCTCTTTCATTCTCTTCCTCCCTCCCTTTGTCCCCCTCCATCCCTCTCTCCTTCCCCCTTTACTCCTCCCCTCTGTCCCTTCTCTCCCGTTCTCCCTTCTGTCTCCCTGAATGACGGACATGCACATCTTTTCTAGCTAGGGGAGGGGTACAAGAGGAGCTAGAGTTAATAAAGACAAGAATTTTTCTAGTGGCCAGTGCCTCCTGGAAACCTCTGAGATGCTCTGTAAATTACAAAGGGCTAACAAACTGTGAAGAGGCTCACCAAAAAGGCCTGAGATTTTATGGCCCTAAGTCAGGTGTAACAAACAGCTGGAGAAGGCAAACAAAGCTGCTTCTTGACACCCAGGTGCACTGGTCCAGAGAAGTGAAGTAGCCAGCCCACCTGTCTGTTCTCAAACTCTTCCTTCCTCTCTTCCTTTCACCATCTCCCCCTTCTTCCCCCCATCCTACTTTTCCTCCCTTCCTTTTCTCACCCGTTAACTAATCCAAAAACATGTATTTGAGTTTATTCCATTAGCCGGGAACCCTGATTAGATTCTATGGTTACAAAGACAACCTTTAGTCTCTGCCCCAGAGGACATTGTACCATTTTTATAGATTATTCATTTATTTATTCAACACACATTTATGAGTTGCTGGGTTAGGACAAATACGCCCCCCTGGGATTGAGGCTTACACGGATACACACCCTACACAATCAGTAACTCCCTTCTACTAAGCATCCAGAGAAATACACAGTTCTAAAGACTGATTACAAAATCGTCTTTCCCTTTTCCCATCCCTTTTTCAACTCTTCAATGCCTGTGTCCACTAATCTCTCTTCCCAAAAAGGGAAATAGTTTGTGCCTGAAATTCTAAACTCCCTGATTTCAGGCAAGGCCTCGAAGAGTATAAATAAGCATATGAATATTTAGCAAAAATGACTGCTATGCAAAGCTTGAAGCACTGTTGTCATAATGCAGAGCCCACTTTAATCACAGCCACAGGGAAAGCATTTGCCGCTGTCTTATCACACAGGAATGATTTTCCCATTGGCAATGGCAGCCTGCCAGCTGGCTGTAGAGCCAGCGCCTTCCTGGTCTTTCAGGTCACAATCTCAGATGGCATGCTCCACCACCGCCAGGCACTGACATTTCTATTTTTGCAGGACATGCTGGGTCAGAAAACAAAACTGCAGAATCACAGACTATTTCTTATTTACATTGAATGCGAATCTCATTTTGGCTCAGAAGCCTATGAATTTCCAACACTTGTAGTTCAATACACCAGAGATGGCTCAGAGCTTTGCTGATTGAAGTCAGCTGATGGTCTTTGGATCTTATCATTCCCTTAAATCCCCAAGGTGGTTCGTAGAGTGCATTGCTGTAAATCTGCAGTAATTTGCCATTTATAAATAAAGCAGCAACCCAGCTGGGGCATCACCTTCATCCAAGCCCAGCTCAGAACGAACACAAAAGAGAGATGGCTTATATGGGAAAACAAAGTTCTTTAAGAGAAGGGTTTGGAACAACCATTAGTTGCCTCTCCCAACAAATGCTGCTAAGAGCTCCTTCAAACCTTTATCTGAGACAGTTCTTAGCCATTTAGATGCCATGATAACTGCCTCTTGGAAATCTTTTAAAATTAGATCTGCACTTCTGATTCTAGCCAAGATGGAATAACAGAGATCAGATTTACTCTCCTACATAAAAACAAAACAAAAATATGGACACAATTTATGAAATAACAAACACCAAACAGCAGGCAATAGAGGATCTCTGAGAACTGAGAAGCAAACAAGATGAGCACTATGATTGACTTGAGAGACTTCAGGTTGCAATTCAGGGAGGGAAAACACAGGCAGAGTATGGTGGTCTCCCTAAATTGAGAGATGGGGCTGAGAGTCTGAGAGACCAAGGCAGTTAGGATTTGTTGGACAGAATATTGGGGAGGAGAGACCAGCATGCCGAGAGCACACTGAACATCTCAAGAGAGTCCCCCTCTAGTATTCAGCTGAACAATGATCAGTGCAAGCATGTGAAGAAACCACGTGAGGCTGGGGAAGGAATCACCTGAAAGGATTAGAGGTAATAGTGTCCAGCAATTACATACAGCTCAGAGTAGTACCTGTTCCAGCTAGCTAGACTGAAAGAAACCTCATGATTCATAAGCACTGGATAAAGTCCACCAAAGAAATTTACTTCGGTAGTGGGGAAAAGTTAGACCTCCACTGTGCACTGCTCCAGTCCTGCTTAACAAGTTTTAAAAGTAAGATCCAAAAGGGTCAGAGTACTTCCAAATAACTTAGCTGTACCCCAGAAAATAGCTCAAGAATGTTCATAGGAATACAAAAATATTCATCACTCAACAAAGTAAAATTCACAGTGTCTGTCACCCAGTCAAAAATTACCAAGCATTCAAAGAAGCAGGAAAACATAAGTCATAAGAAGGAGAAAAACTGACCAATTACAATTAATCCAGAGTTCACACATCTCAATGTGTAAGATGAAAAACACTTTGGATGGGATTAATGGCAGATCAGACACTGTAGGAAAAAGATCAGTGAATTTGAAGACAGAGCAATAGAAACTATTCAAAATGAAACACCAAGTGAAAAGAGAATTTTTGAAATCAGTAGAGCATCAGTGAGCTGTGGGTCACTCCAAACAGTTTAATATAATTGGAGTCCCTGAAGGAGGAAACAGACAGAAAAATATTTGAAGAAATAATAGCCAATATTTCCAAATTTGCTAAAAGCTATAGACCCACAGATCCAAAAAGGTCAATAGACCCCAAGCACAAGAAACAACAAGGGTTATAGGGTTATAATAATCAAATTGCTCAAAATTCAACGATATAGAGAAAATCATGGAAACAAAGCAAAGGATACCAGCAAATTTTTCATCAGAAACAATACAAATGAGAATCTAGTGGAGAAACATATTTAAATTATGAAAACTAGAATTCTGTACTCAGAGAGAAAATTTGTTTTTCAAAAACAAGGGCTAAGTAAACACCTTTTTAGAAACAAAAAAGCTAAAAGAATTTATCATCAGCATATCCACACTATAAGAAATGTTAAGGAAAATTTTACAACATGGAAATATGGATGTATACAAAAGAATAAAGAGCTTCAGAAATGGTAACTACATGGGTAAATTTTAAAGATTTTTTTCTTATTATTTAAATCTCTTTATAATGATTTAAACAAAAAGCATAACAATATAGTATGGGATTTATAACATACATGTGTGTTTAAAAGTGTATAAAATGTATAACCATATCATAAAGTCTGGGAGGAGACAATTGGAAGCATATCATTATAAGGTTCTTATATCATTCATTAAGTGTGCCTTAAGTAGCATTATAGTGTCATTTGAATGTAGACTGTGATTAAGTTAAAGATAAATTTAGTAAACCCTAAATAAATCACTAAACTAGCAAAACAAAGAGTTATAACTAATAAGCCAACAAAAGAGATAAAATAAAATCATAAAATTTAATTAATCCCCAAAGTATATTGTCTAAGAACCTAAAAAAACAAATCCTATCAAAAATCGAGGCAGTAATTTACAGTACACAGAAAGAAACAGAAGGGTGGAGGGCTATGAGAAGGAGTGGAATCAACTGACAGAAGAGAATGCTGAACAGAGATGCTGAATAGAATGGAAGGGTATAGAAAAAGCTGTGGAGAATGCAAGTAAAATTAGGGCGATGGAAGGTCAAGAAAGAGGGTCTTGAGACACCTTCTATGCTTTACCATTAAAAAATGATAAAAACTTGCCCTTGGATTATACAAAAAAAAAAAAAAGTTAATCACTACATCTTTCCTCATTTCTCAATTCTGCCCTACCCCTACATTTCACTGCTAACTTTATCTCATAAGACATTGAAAAAGATAGCAACACTGGGCAGGAACTCTCTGATCTACATATGAGCAGTTCTACCAACCTGCTACATCTGCTCCTAACTGCTGCTTCCTGCCTCCTGGTTCTTATGAAAAAATATCCACCCTCTTTCTCCTCCTCATCTTACCCAGGACTTTGTCTCTTTCTTTTGTATCATGGTCTCTTCCTCATTAACAGATCATTCTTTGTGGCACAGATGTGTGGTCTACTGTTTCTCTGCACCCTGCTTCCCACCACATAACCATGGGCTAAACCTCCTTTTTTGTTTGTTTTTATTGTTTTGAGATGGAGTTTTGCTCTTGTTGTCCAAGCTGGAGTGCAATGGCTCGATCTCCACTCACTGCAACCTCCCCTTCCCGGGTTCAAGCGATTCTCCTGCCTCAACCTCCTGAGTAGCTGGGATAACAGGCGCACGCAATCATGCCCAGGGAATTTTTTGTATTTTTAGTAAAGACAGGGTTTCACCATAGACAGGGTTTCACCATTTTGGCCAGGCTGGTCTTGAACTCCTGATCTCAGGTGATCTGCCCGCCTTGGCTTCCCAAAGTGCTGGGATTACAGGCCTGAGCCACCACTCCCGGCCAGGATAAATCTCCTTCTAACCCTTGCCATGCAGACCCAATTTTGTGGCCAATCTTGCTCCTTGGTTTCCTGTTGAGTGCTAACCCTGTCCTTTAACTACTAGCTATTTTGACTATAGTTCTGAATCTCACCAATATCACGCACATTCTATCTGCAGCCATGGTCTTCTTTCTTGTTCCTGTTAATTATACTAAAATGATCCTATGATATATGCCAAGAAAATAATATCCCCATTTACCAATAACAAGATTGAGTGAGGTCAGATGATTTACCCAAGGTCACATAGTAAGTGGAAAAGCTTGGGATTTAAGCCCAGGTGTTCTGGCTGTAAATGATTTCATGACACCAAAGCAGTGGAGATGATGGCAATGACCACACTCATGGGTGAGTTTTAAAACTCTGACTCTTCTTTAGATTGTACCTCTCATGGGAAATTTCTAGGAAGCTGATTCTTTTTCACAATCAGGAGAGTTCTCCTGTCCCATCTGCTATTCTTCTGTTCCTCCAACTCTTCAGAAGCCCAGAACTTTGGAGAGAAAGAGTCTCTGTTCTGTCTTTGGCCATAGTTTATTTTGATTAGGGGTAAGGACATGAGGTAAGAAAATCAATGTAGATCAAGGGTATGCAAAATATCCTAACTACATTAACTCACAGAACCATGATAACAATCTTGTAAGTAGGGACTCAGGATACATTTATGTTTGTATGGATGTGTGTATGCATGCATGTATGTATCTATCACTTGAACTAAGATGCAATCCATCAGCTATTTAACAGAAAATAAAAATAATACAGCAAGTTGGAGGACTCACACTACCAGATATCAAAACTTATTGATGAGTTAAATCAAAACAGTGTGGCATCATTACAAAGACAGACAAACAGAGTAAAGCAAAGTAAACAGAGTTCATACAGTGTAAGATTTTACTTAAGCTCTAGGATGGAAAAGCATATAGTCATCTTGCCTACCACATATAAAATAGAATGATGGATCTCATTTCAAACATGTCAGTCATAACAACTGTGATATGATTTGGCTGCGTCCCTACCCAAATTTCATTTTGAATTGTAGTTCCCATAATCCCCACATGTTGTGGGAGGGGCCCAGCAGGAAGTAATTGAATCATAGGGGCAGTTATCCCCATGCTGTTCTCGTGATAGTGAGTGAGTTCTTATGAGATCTGATGCTGGGCTCTTCTGATAAGGGGTCTTCCATCTTTGCTCCGCACTTCTCCCTGCCTCGATGTGAAAAAGGATGTGTTTGCTTCCTCTTCTGCCATAATTGTAAGTTTTCTGAGGCCTCCCCAGCCATGTGGAACTGTGAGTCAAGTAAGCCTCTTTCTTTTGTAAATTACCTACTCTCAGGCAGTTGTGCTTTTTGTTTGTTTTTTCTTTTCTTTTCTTTTTTTTTAATAGCAGCGTGAGAACAGACTAATATAAACTGGAAATGGGCTAAAATAATCTGTTATATCAAATTGGTCCTCAGAGAAAAATCCAACTATATGTTGTTTGTGAGAAACATTTTACAGAGGAAACGAAAGAAGACTTGAACAAATGAGCTACATGCCTATTCTTGGATAGGAATCCTCAGGTTATAAAAATGTCAACTCTCCCAAAGTTTAATTTATAATTTTGAAATACTCTTCAATAAAATTACCAATAGAAATCATTTGAAACTAGACAAGAAAATTCTAAAGTTCGCATGGGAAAATAAATCTAAAATAGCCAAAGACATTTAAAAACAACAAAATTAATGAGTAGATGTTAATGCATATTATGAAATGACAATAATTTAAGCAGTGTGATGCATGAATTAATAAACAGTGGATTAGAATAGGAACCAAGATATGGGTCCAAATAAATTGAGATATTTAGTAAATTGTTAAAGGACCATTTCAAATTAGTAGAAAAAAACCTATTAGTCAACAAATAATGTTCAGACAAATGGGTGGCTACCTGGAAAAAATAAAGTTGACCCATGGACCTCATACATACACCAAAATAAATTCCATAGAGCTGAAAGATTTGAAAGAGAAAATGAATTCATGAAAGTATAGAAAAATACTTTTGTAAGTTTGATAAGAAACCCAACCATGAACAGTAGGTTCTTAAGTTAACTCTTTAAAAACATGCATGTAAGCACATACATGTATATTTATATATCAAGAGACACTGCCATAAAGAACATATAAATGGCAAAGTTGCAGGAAAAAAGAAAACCATATTTAGACAAAGGCTAACAGTCTTGATTTTATTTTATTGTTTGAGACAGAGTCTCACTCTGTCACACAGGCTGAAGTACAGTGGTGCAGTCTTGGCTCACTGTAACGTCCGCCCCCACCGGGTTCAAGTGATTCTCCTGCCTCAGCCTCCCAAGTAGCTGGGATTACAGGCATGCACCACCATCCCTGGCTAATTTTTGTATTTTTAGTAGAGACGGGATTTTGCCATGTTGGCCAGGCTGGTCTCGATCTCCTGACCTCAAGTGATTCTCCAGGCCTCCCAAAGTGCTGGGATTACAGGGATGAGCCACTGCACCCAGCCAACAGTCTTGATTTCATATTAGTAAGTATTAGTTTAAAAAGGGGCCAACAATAGAGAAGTGGATAACATTTTCTTTTGTAGATATATATTTTATTTTTTAAAGTTTTTTTTATTTGTACAAATTTATGGGATATATGTGCAATTTTGTCACCTGCATAGATTGTGTACATGGTCAAGTCAGGGCTTTTAGATTACCCATCACCCAAGTAACAAAAATTGTACCAACTATTTTCTCATCCACCTTCCTCCCATTTCCTCACCCTTCCAAGTCTCCATTGTCTATCATTCCACTCTCTAGATCCATGTGTACACATTTTCTTTTTTACCACCCATTTATGAGTGAGAACATGTGATATTTGACTTTCTATGCCTGGCTTGTTTCACTTAAGATAATGGCCTCCAGTTTCATCTACGTTGCTGCAAAAGATGTGATTTCATTCTTTTTTATAGCTGAATGGTACTTAATTGTGCAGACATACGACATTTATCCAATCTTCCATTGATGGACACTTAGGTTGATTCCATATCTTTACTGTTGTAAATAGTGCTGCAATAAACATACCAGTATGGGTATCTTTTTGATGTATTGTTTTCTTTTCCTTTGGGTGGGTACCTGGTCGTGGGATTGCTGGATTGAAACAAATGGTAGTTTAATTTTTAGTCCTTTGAGAAATCTCCATACTGTTTTTCATAGAGGCTGTACTATTTAAAAATAATTTGTATTATTTTTGTCCTTTTAATAATAATCATTCTGATTTAGGTAAGATGATATCCCATTGTGGTTTTGATTTGCATTTCTCTGATGATTACTGATGTTGAGCAATTTTTCTGTCGGTCATTTGTCCTGTTTTGAAAAGTGTCTATTAGTGTCCTTTGCTCACTTTTTAATGGTATTCTTTGTTTTTGTTGTTTTTATTAAGTTGCTTGAGTTCCTTGTATATTCTGGATATTAGTCCCCTGTTGTATGAACACTTTGCAAATATTTTCTCCCATTCTATAGGCTATCTGGTCACTCTTCTATTTCTTTTGTGGTGCAGAAGCTTTTTAGTTTAAGTAAGTACCATTTGTCTATTTTTTGTTTTTTTGCCTGTGCTTTTGAGGTCTTGGTCAGAAATTCTTTGCCTAGACCAATGTCCATAAAAGTTTTCCCTAGGTTTTCTTCTAGTATTTCAGTTTTGGTTGTTGTTATTTTCAGTTTGTTTTTGTTTTTGTTTAAAGGCAGTGTGGAGTGCAATGGCGGAATCATAGCTTGTTGCAGCCTCAAACTCCAGGGCTCAAGCAGTCCTTCTGCCTCAGCCTTCTGATTAACCGGGACTACAGGCACACACCACCATGCCTGGCTAATTTTTTTTTAATTTATTTTTTGTAGAGTCAGAGTCTCATTGTGTAGCCCAGACTGGTCTTGAACTCCTGGTCTCAAGTGATCCTCTTGGTGCAGGCTCCCAAAGTGCTAGGATTGCAGATGTGAGCCACTGTACCATGCCTCTTCTGGTATTTTTATAGTTTCAAGTCTTATATTTAAGTCTTTAATCAATCTTGCATTGATTTTTGTACATAGTTTCATTTTTCTTCATATGGCAATCTAATTTTTCCAGCACCATTCATTGAAAAGGGTGTTCTTTCCACAGTGTATGTTTTTGTCAGTTTTATCAAAGATCAGTTGGCTAAAAAAAAAAATATGGCATTATTTTGAGTTTTCTTTTCTATTTCATTGATCTATGTGTCTATTTTTATACCAGCACCATACTATTTTGGTTCCTGTAGCCTTGTAACATAGTTTGAACTTGTAATGTGGTACTTCTAGCTTCGTTCTTTTTGCTTAGGATTGCTTTGGCTATTCTGGCTCCTTTTTGGATCCATATGAATTTAGGATTTTTTTTTTTTTTCTAATTCTGTGGAAAGTGACATTGATATTTTGTTTTATTCTGTTCTGTTTTGTTTTGTTTTAGATGGAGTCTCACACTGCTGCCCAGGCTTAATTGCCAGTGGCACAATCTCAGCTCACAGCAACCTCTGCCTCCCAGGTTCACATGATTCTCCTGCCTCAGCCTCCCGAGTAGCTGGGATTACAAGTGACCACTGCCACACTTGGCTAATTTTTGTATTTTTACTAGAGACAGGGTTTCACCACGTTGGCCAGGCTGCTCTCAAACTCCTGACCTCAAGTGATCCTCCTGCCTTGGCCTCCCATAGTGCTGGGATTACAGGCATGCACCACCCCGCCTGGCGACCTTGGTATTTTGATAGATTGCATTGAATCTGTAGGTTGCTTTGAGCATTATGGTCATTTTAACAACATTAATTTTTCTGATCTGTGAGCATGGGATGTTTTTTATCCACGTGTTTGTGTAATCGGTCATTTATTTCATCAGTGTTTTGTTGTTTTTCTTGTAGAGATCTTCCACCTCCTTAAATTTATTTCTAGGTATTTTTTGTAGCTATTGTAAGTGAGCTTGCCTTCTTGATTTCTTTCACAGGTAGGTCATTACTGGTGTACGGAAATGCAACTGGTTTTGTATATTGATTTTGTATCCTTCAACTTTACTGAATTCATTTATCAAATCTAAAAGATTTTTTGAGGGGAGTATTTAGGTTTTCTATATATAAGAATATATCATCAACAAACAGGGATAATTTGGCTTCCTCTTTTCTGACTTGGATGCCTTTTATTTCCTTCTCTTGCCCGATTGCTCAGGCTAGGAATTCCAGTACTGTGTTGAATAGGAATTGTGAAAATGGATATCCTCATTTTGTTCCAGTTCTTAGAGAAAATGCTTTCAACTTTTCCCTATTTCAGTATGATGTTAGTTGTAGGTTTGCTGTATATAGCCTTTATTATTTTTGAGGTATGTTCCTTCTGTACCAGATGGTTGACAGTTTTTATCATGAAGAGATGCTGAATTTTATCAAATTCTTTTTCTGTGTCTATTGAGATAATGATATAGGTTTTGTCCTTGATTCTGTTTATGTTTATGTATCATATTTATTGATTTACATATGTTGAATCTTCCTTGCATCCCTGATATAAATCCCACTTGATAATGGTATATTATCTTTTTGTTGCGTTGTTGGATTTTGTTTGCTAGTATTTAGTTGAGGATCCGCTCATCAGGGATATTGGCCTGTAGTTTTCTATTTTTGTTGTGTCATTTTCTTGTTTTGGTATCAGAGAGATACTGGCCTCATAGAATGAGTTACAGTAGAACCCCTTCTCCTCAATTATTTGGAATAGTTTCAGGAAGATTGATACTAGTTATTCTTGATACATTTGGTAGACTTTAACTGTGAATTCAGCTGGCCCTGGGCTTTTCTTTGTTGAGAGGTTTTTTTGTTTTGTTTTTGTTTTTGTCTTTGTTTTATTTTGAATATTGTTTCAGTCTCGCTGCTTTTTATTGATCTGTTCAGGTTTTCTATTTCTTCCTGGTTCAATCTTGGGAGGTTGTATGTTTCTAGGAATGTGGCCATTTCCTCTAGGTGTTCTAGTTTATAAGTGTATAGTTGTTCGTAATAGTATCTATTGATTTTTTTCTATTTCTTTAGTATTAGTTTTAATGTCTCCTCTGTCATTTCTGATTTTGTTTATTTGGGTCTTCTCCTTTTCTTGGTTAGTCTAGTTAGTGGTTTACAATTTTATCTTTCTGAAGAATCAACTTTTCATTTCATTGATCCTTTGTATTTTTTTAGTCTCTACTTCATTTAGTTCTGCTCTGATCTTTGTTATTTCTTTTCTTCTGCTAATATGAGTTTGATTTGCCCTTAATTCCTTGAGGGACATCATCAGATTGTTAATTTATAATCTTTCCACTTTATTAATGTAGGCATTTAATGCTATAAACTCCCTTCCTAGCACAGTTTCTACCATATCTTACAGGTTTTGTTATGTTGTACTTCCATTTTCATTTGCTTCAAAATGTTTTCATCTCTGTTTTAATTTATTCATTGACTCAGTGGTCATTCAAGAGCATGTTGTTTAATTTCTATGTATTTATATAGTTTCTGAAGTTTCTCTAACTTTATTCTACTGTGATCTGAGAAGATTCTTGATATGATTTCAATTTTTAAAAATTTGTTGAGACTTGTTTTGTGGCCTAACATATGTTCTATCTTGGAGAATGTTTCATGTTCTGATGAAAATAATGTATATTCTGCAGCTGTTAGGTAGAATGTTCTGTAAATTGGACTTATATTTTTAAATTCTGTAATGAATTTTTCTTTTTTCATTTTCTGGTCTCTTTCTATAACACCTTTAATATAATAGTTGTTACACTTTATTGAAAACTTACTTATTCTTTCAAATGCTTTTCCTTCTATATATTCCCTGTTTTTTTCATTTAGCCATCCTCAGACACCAGATACTCAATTTAAATTTCACCATCACTGGCTTCCCTGATAACCCTTTAAAGACAAGTCTAGGCTTGAACAGTAATTTCAGGTCAACTACCTGCTACCCATGGAGACCATGGAGTTGAGCTCAAGTCTCTTTAACACCTAAACCTGGGTTCTTCTCATTTCTCTACTCTCTCTTCCAATCAGCAGATCTGTTGGATGTATCACAAATACCTGCCCCATGTCCTAGTATTCCTCTTTAGTGGGCATGAATAATTGATTCTATCACCCTTTCATGTTCAGTCTATACATGTGGAGCTGCACTCTTCTTCAAGACAGATTACAGGCATTTCAAAGAGGTGAAGACATTTACAATTCCAGCCAGGGGTGGATCTAGGTCTGCTTACATCTCGAGTGGCATTTACCATGACATTCAAGGCCTTCATTCACCCCTCCCCTGAAGGTTCCAGCTGCACAATGCTGATGTGCTAACTGGCGCCTTTCTAAGTTCATGTCTTCCAGTGTTAATGGAAAATAGTAACATGTTTTTACCTTATGTTTGTTCTACTTCTAACACAGAGATATCCCTAAGCCCTTCTGTTTATAGGACCCCTTTTAGCTTTCCATATTTGTAGTATTTGTCCAGAACCAAAGTCAGCCTGGATTTATATTTGAAATTTCCTTAAATGTAGAGAAGAGGAAGAGGAAGGAAAAGGCTGTTGTTGTGGAATGCCTATGCACTGAGAACAGCAAGAGAACCATTTTTGGTTTTGCCCAAATTAGCATTGCTAGATAAATTGGGAGACTTATATCTTTCCAGTTGCCAGGAGAGCATGCCAGCTAATTTTAGCCCGTTGTGTAAATATAACCAGCACTGGTATGCACTGGCCTTTAACATTCACAAGGGTCAATGATGTCCTGCAACAGCCAGAGAAGTGCCTACACTGGCCCTGTATTGACTGAACTTCCTGGGTCCTTAGTCCCCTGTGTCTCCCAGATATGTTAATTTTCCTTGGAAGTGACCTTGGAGATCCCTTGGCCTGACCCCCTGCCCAGGGCATGACCTTTTCCATGTCTTTGGACAGAAAATTGCCACAGCAAAGGTAGCAACATTCTGCAGCCCTTAAGGCAGGTGCAGCCTCAGTCATTTTTTCTCAACAGTGTAACTCTCAGGCAGCAGAGCTAAGAATGAAGTTTTAGAAGGAAATATTGTGTATGATCCTATTTTGTCTTCCTAAAAAATGCTTTTTTTAAAATTCAACTCCTGAAACACCCTGTCCCCCAAAGAATATGCTATAGCTAAATGTAATTGTTTTCTAATCTAATTGCCAGGAGAGGTCACAATAGAGCTTATACAACCAACCCTCTGAATCCTATCTGCTCTACAACTGGCAGGGGCAGATGATAGTCTCTGGGAGGTGAATATAACTGAAGCAGAGGAAAATCACAAAGGAGGAAGCTGCTCCAACCCCCACTGAGAGATCAGGCTTTAAGCTATACTGTCCCTCAGTATCCTCATCTGCTAAATTGAAGTGTTTATATATAGTTCCTACCTCTCAGAGATTTTATGGAGTTTAAATGAGTTAATGCATGCCAAACTGTTAGAAGAGCTCTTAGATAATGCTTAATAAAGGTTGGTATAGTTTGGATGTTTGTTCCCTCCAAATATCATGTTGAAATGTAATCCCAAATGTTGGAGGTGGGGCCTGGTAGGAGGTGCTTGGATCATGGGGGTGGATCCCTCATGAATGGTTGGTTTGTGCCTTCCCCATGGTAATAAGTGACTTCTCGCTCTGTTAGTTCACGTGAGAACTGGTTGTTTAAAGAGTCTAGCACCTCCCCTCCCCACCCCCCTACCTCCTGGCTGCTGCTCTCACCATGTGGTGTGCCAGCTCTGTTTCCCCTTCTGCTATGATTGTAAACTTCCTGAGGCCATCACCAGAAGCCAAGGAGATGCTGGCACTATGTTTCCTATACAGCCTGCAGAACCATGAGCCAGTTAAACCTCTTTTCTTTGTAAATTACTCAGTCTTGGTTATTCCTTTATAATGACACAAAAACAGCCTAATACAAATGTTGGCCATTGTTTTATTATTGTTATACGGATTGAAATCACAGTTCCCATTTACTAGTTGAAGGACCTAAGCCTAGATTTCTTCGTCTGCAAAATGGGTGTAAGTAAAGGTCCTACCTCATAAAGTTGCCGTTAGGATCAAATGAATTGAAAGGTATAAAGCTCCTGGCTTTTGCCTGGTCCTTGTGTGTGCCCAGAGTGTGGCAGTTCCTCTTGTTATTTCTTCAGGTGCTTAAGAAACTCTTCACTCAGCAATCACAACTGCTTGCAAACCACTCAGATTTTTCCAAAGACAATTTCAGAGTGGCTAAAGACATTGAGCAGATGTGTGCTGTTCATTTTCAGTATTTTTTCTTGATGGCAACAGAGAGTAAGGTAATGATAAATACAAAATGGCTACAAAATATGTAAATATATAAAATATATTAAAATAACCATGAAATAGGGTTCAAGAGAGAAAAGGAACATTTCCTTTGTCTTGTTTCTGGGTTTTGCTTTGAGGGTTTCATCTTGTTTGTTTGGGTTTTGTTTGTTTTTATCTCAGAGTTAATCACAAGGGTGAGAGTGAGATAGAGTGATTAGCCCAAGTGGACTAGCTATGCTGCTATTCTAGTCCAAAGACCCTTGGCAGACATACAGAATAACAGAGACAAGTAAAAATGGAGTATTATTTCTCTGTAGATGACATGTCCCTAAGAAAGCCCTGCCGGGCTAATATACACTATGGGATAATCCCCCATGTTCTCATTCATTTAAGCATGTGTCATGGTATTTCTTTTCAGCAGCCAATTGATCGTGCTCTGTTTATGCTTGGACTAATATTAAAATTAGTTTGCATTTCCTGAGGTAGCCAAGCAACTAGAGTAAGATAGTGACATGGAGAGGGAGTTAGCTCAGACTGTTAAAAGTGGCAGCAGAACAGCTAAAAGCAAATAATCTAAAAACAGAAATCAGGAGAAAATTCCTTATTTAAGGTTGAATATTGCTAGATTATTTTCTTTTCATAAAAAAAGCACTTCTTTTAGGTAAACCATTGCTTGTATTAAAAACTCCCAGTTTTGGCCACTGCACTCCAGCCTGGGCGACAGAGCGAGACTCCGTCTCAAAAAAAAAAAAAAAAAAAAAAAAACTCGCAGTTTTTCCTAATTTGTTTCTAAAGACTTAATTCTAATGATAGAGTTACAGTGTGTAGTCCTCAGCAAACACTTATCACTATAGATCTTTCCACGCTCCCCATGATTCTCAGGGGAGTTCCAATCAAGCTATGCTGTTGTATAATAATGGGCTGCGACAAACAAGTAGGGAGAAATTGCTCCTGCCCAACCTCAAACCTCCATATGAAAAGGTTGCATGTTTATGGAGCTAGTGAAAGGAGCACAGGCCCAGAAATCAGACATACTTTGAGTTTAAAACCCTGTTCTCTAAACCACAAGTTATGTGACCTAGGATGAATTCCTTAACTCCTCAGAACTTTTTAACAAGAGCTGTGGTACTACTTTGCATTGCTTGCTTTTAGCTCAGTAAAAGTGCTTTGCGTGCAAGATTCTTTTTAAGCTTTGTGACACCTCTGTGAGGTGGGCATTATTATTAGTCACGTTTTATAGATGAGAAAACCAAAGCTCGTAAGTGATTCAAAAGTCATGCTTTGCTACTGTAAGCCTTCTATAGTGCTACTAATGAATACTGCACATGGCTTGAATGGCCCTCATGAGAGGATACTGACATGCATGGAGATTTGGTTCACAGATACTCTAAACAGACTGCACCGGTATTTGCCACTAGTGGGAGCAGACAGCAGAAGATGGATTTAGCGCCCCTGCATTTGTACTCCTCTCAGTCCATCTGTCTCTCTCCCTTTTCCCCACTCTATGTTAATAACAATTTTTCTGACCTGCAGGTAATTTAGTTGCCTAGAGTGGCTATTCTTTTTTTTTTTTTAGACGGAGTCTCACTCTGTCACCTAGGCTAGAGTGCAGTGGTGCAAGCTTGCCTGACTGCAACCTCCACCTCCAACTTCAAGCAATTCTCCTGCCTCAGCCTCCTGAGTAGCTGGAATTATAGGCACATGCCAGCACACTCAGCTAATTTTTGCATTTTTAGTAGAGATGGGGTTTCGCCATATTGGAATAACTGTTCTCGAACTCCTGATCTCGTGATCCACCCACCTCGGACTCCCAAAGTGCTGGGATTAAAGTAGTAAAATATCCACCTCATTTCTTCTGTTAATAGACCTTCTCCTTCACACCCCACAAAGGCACATATGTACATACACACACATGCATACACACATCCATACACACACAACTTCTTACCATTCATACCCTGTCATGGCCACAGGAGTGGACACATGACTTTTCTTTGCTGTGATACTAAATTTGGCCTGCTGAAAACCCAAAGTCCAACAACCTGAAATAGGCCTGTCTGTAGTAGGAAATTAAAAGATCAACACAAAAAGAAGCAGAGACCAGCAGAAATGAGAGATGCACAGAAGGCGACTCACGTGAGCCAACCAATAGCACCTCCTAAGGAAAAGGCCAAGAAGTGCTTGTTTCTGATATCTCTGGTGTCTCTGGGCCCAACCTTCCCCTTTTAATATCCTGATTGTTCATCTCTTTCTTCAATTCTGTGAGCTTCTCAATATCCCTTCCAGCTACCTGAACCAGTCTGAGAAGGCAAATGTGAGTTGGGTCTCTGTATGAGTCCATGCTTGCATTGCTATAAAAAAAAATACCTGAGACTGGGTAATTTAAAAAGAAGAGAGGTTTAATAGACTCATAGTTCTGCAGGCTGTACAGGATGCATGGTGGCTTTTGCTTCTGGGGAGGCCTCAGGGAGCTTGTACTCATAGTGGAAGGCAAAGCAGGAACAGGCATCTTACATGTCTGGAGTAGGAGGAAGAGAGAAGGGGGGATGTGCTATATACCTTTAAACAACCAGATCTCATGAGAACTCTATCATGAGAACGGCACCAAAGGGATGGTGCCAAACTATTCATTTAGGATCCATCCCCATGATCCAACTACTTCCCACAAAGTCCCACCTCCATCACTGGGGATTACAATTCAACATGAGATTTGGGTGGGAACACAGATCCAAACCATATCATTCTGTCCCTGACCCTTCCCAAATCTCATGTCCTCCCATTGCAAAATACAATCATCACTTCTCAATAGTCTCCAAAGTCTTAACTCATTTCAGCATTAACTCAAAAGTCCAAAGTCTCGTCTGAGACAATGCAAGTCTCTTCTGCCTATGAGCCTATAAAATCAAAAGCAAGTTAGTTACTTCCAAGATACAATGAGTGTATAGGCATTGGTTAAATACTTGTTCCAAAAGGGAGAAATCAACCAAAAGAAAGGGCTACAGGCCCCATGAAAATCTAAAACCCAGTAGGGCAGTCGTTGAATCTGAAAGCTCCAAAGTAATCTCCTTTGTCTCCATGTCCCACATACAGGGCACAATGATGCAAGAAATGGGTACCCAAGGCCTTGGGCAGCTCCATATCTGTAGTTTTGCAGGGTTGCGCTCCCAGGGCTGCTCTCATGGGCTGGCATTGAGTCCCTGTAGTTTTTCCTGGTTCACAGTACAAACCATCAGTGGCTCTACAATTTCAGAGTCTGGAGGATGGTGGCCCTCTTCTCACAGCTCCACTAGGCAGTGCCTCAGTGGCAGCTCCAATCCTATGTTTTCCCTCTGCACTGCCCTAGTAGAGGCTTTCCATGCAGGCTCCACCCCTCAACAGGCTTCTGCCTGGATGTCCACACTTTTCCATACATCCTCTGAAATCTAGATAGAGGCTACTAAGCCTCAGCTCTTGCATGCTGTGCACTTGCTGGCTTAATGCCATATGGAAATTGCAAAGGCTTATGCTTGCACCTCTGAAGCAGTGGCCCAAGCTCTACCTGGACCATTTTGAGCCACATCTGGAGTTGGAGCAGCTGGGATACAGGGAGCAGTGTCCCAAGGCTGCACAGGGTATCAGGCCCCTGGGCCTAGCCCAAGAAACCATTCTTTGCTCCTAGGCCTTCAGGCCTGTGATGGGATGGGAGGGGCTGCCACAAAGGTCTCTAAAATGCCTTTGAGGCCTTTTCCCCATTGTCTTGGCTATCATTATTTGCCTTCCTTTTAGTTATACAGATTTCTGCAGCTGGCTTGAATTGATCCCCTGGAAATGGGCTTTTTTTTCTATCACATGGCCAGGCTTCAAATTTTCCAAACTTTTATGTTCTGCTTCTTTAAATATAAGCATCAGTTTTATGCCATTTCTTCGCTCATGCATATGAGCATAGGCTGTTAGAAGCAGCCAGGCAACATCTTGAACACTGCCACTTAGAAATTTCTTCTGCCAGATACCCTAAATCATCACTCTCAAGGACAAAGTTCCATAGATCTCTTGGGCAGGGGCACAATGTTGCCGGGTTCTTTGCTAATGCATAACAAACATGACCTTTGCTCCAGTTCCCAATTAATTCCTCATCTCCATCTGAAACCCTCTCAACCTGGCCTTCATTGTCCATATCACTACCACCATTTTGGTCACAACAATTTAACAAGCCTCTAGGAAGTTCCAAATTTTCCCTCATCTTCCTGTCTTCTGAGCCCTCCACACTCTTCCAACCTCTGCTTGTTACCCAGTTCCAAAGTCACGTCACATTTTCAGATATCTTTATAGCAATGCCCCATTCCTTGGTACCAATTTTTGGTATTAGTCCATTCTTGCATTGCTATAAAAAATACCTGAGACTGAGTAATTTATAAAGAAAAAGGGTTTAATTCACTCACAGTTCAGCAGGCTGTACAGAAAGCATGGCAGTTTCTGCTTCTGGGGAGGACTCAGGGAGCTTTTACTCATGACAGAAGGCAAAGCAGGAGCAGCCATATTACATGGCCAGAGAAGAAGGAAGAGAGAGAGGGGTAGTTGCCACTCACTTTTAAACAACCAGATCTCATAAGAACTTTGTCACAAGAACAGCACCAAAGAAACGGAGCTAAACTGTTCATGAAGGATTCACCCCCATAATCAAATCACTTCCCACCAGGACCCACCCCCACCGTTTGGGTGGGATTACAATTCAACGTGAGATTTAAGTAGGGATGTAGATTCAAACCATATCAGTCTCTGATATTTGCAACCAAAAATGTTCTAATTTGGCATACTTAAGTCTTGCATCAGAAAGTTGAGGAGAATGAGAATCCTAAATGTATTATATATATACTTTCATTTTTCTGAGGATGACCCAACACTCATTCATTCAACACTCTTACTGAATACCTGTTACATGTCAGGCACTGTGCTGAGAGTGTGCAATTCAAGGATGAATAAAATATGGTTCCTGTTCCCAGTCTAGAAGATGAAGACGGACACTGATAAAAATGCAATAAAATGTCACCAGCGTTTTTATAAAGGTCATAGGAAACTGTAGGTACAGGAAGAAATAAATAGTCAATTATTTCTGGAAGGTTCAGGGAAGTCCTCAGAGAGGTGATAATCCTTTGTTGACATTTGAATGGTAAGTGTTATCTAGGCCTTTGCTATTCAAAGTGTGGTCTGTGAACCAGCAGCATCAGCATTACCTGTTAGAAATACAGAATAGGGGCCCCACTCCAGATGTAATGAATCAGCATCCGAATTTAAAAAAATCTTCAGGTGGTTGGTACCACATTAAAGTTTGAGAAGTGCTGATCCAGACAACAAGAAGGATAGAGGAAGAGTAATTTCAGACAGAGGGACTAGTTTGTACAAAGGCTGGCAGACATGACAGAGCATGATGTGTTCATGAGATTGTAAGTCATAGCAGACGATGTGAGGGAGGATACAGCACAAATTATAGCAAGTCCAGACCACAGAGAGCCTTGTAATCGATGCAGAAAGGACTGGACTTTATCCAACCAGTAATGAGGAACCAGTAAAGTAAAAGTTTGATATAATCAGATTTTATATTTAAAAGTAGAGTAAAAATATTTCTGGCAAGCAGAGTAATAAGATGAAGTTTGGACATGATCCCGGATAAAAGGGAGATTTGAGGGGAAAGAATAACATGATTTGATTGATTTTGATTTGATGCAATTTATCTTAATGTTTCAAAGCTAAATGCCTGACAACAGTGTGGAAGATAGATTGGAGAGAGGGCAATACCAAAGGCAGGGAGACCAACTGGCATAGTCATATACTGGTAAGTAAGAGATGATCAAAACTACAATGGTGCAGCAGGAATGGAGAAGAAGAGTGGCTATCAGAGAGAAAATGGGACAGAATCTGCAGACCTTACTCAAAAACTGGAAGCTGTATATGGCAGCTAAGTGGGGCAAGGAAATCTGGCATATATGATAGAAGAGACAAAATAAAAGAGTCCATAGTGGAACAACAGAAAGCAAGTTCTGCTCAGTGTCTATTGAGTTGAATCCCCTGTGGGATGTATATATGGAGGAAAGCAGACATGGACACATTAGCAACAAACACTAACCTCACATACAAGGTATCTCTTGAAATTCCTCAACTAGAAACTACTTTGTTTTCCTAGAAACCATCTAGCTAATTTTAAAAAGAATTAACTCTGATGAAGAATTCAATGACTGTGAACTCAGACCATACAACCTAGAGCTGATCTTCCACCCATTACCTGTTGTATTAGTCCATTCTCATACTGCTAATAAAGACATAACCAAGACTGGATAACTTTTAAAGGAAGAGGTTTAATTGACTCACAGTTCAGCATAGCTAGGGAGGCCTCAGGAAACTAATAATCATGACAAAAGGAGAAGCAAACAAGTCCTTCTTCACATGGTGGGAGCAAGGAGAAGTTCAGAGTGAAGGCAGGGGAAAGCCCCTTATAAAACTATCAGATCTCATGAGAACTCACTCACTATCATGAGAACAGCATGGAGGTAACCACCCCCATGATTAAATTACCACCCACCAGGTCCCTCCATTGACATACGGGATTATGGGAACTACAATTCAAGATGAGGTTTGGGTGGGGACACAGTCAAACGATATCATTCCACCCCCAGCCCCTCCCAATCTCATGTTCTCACATTTCAAAACATAATCATGCTTTTTTCAACAGTCCCCCAAAGACTTAACTCATTCCAGCATTAACTCAAAAGTTCAAGTCCAGTCTCATCTGAGACAAGGCAAGTCCCTTCTGCCTATAAGCCTGTAAAATCAAAAGTAAGTTAGTTACTTCCTAGATACAATGGGGCTACAGGCATTGGGTAAATACACTTATTTCAAATGGAAGAAACTGGCTGAAACAAAGAGCTACAGGCCCCATGCAAGTCCAGAATCCAACAGGGCAGTAGTTAAATCTTAAAGCTCTGAAATAATCTCCTTTGACTCTATGTCTTATATCCAGGTCATGCCGATGCAAGAGGTAGGCTCCCATGACTTTGGGCAGCTCTGCTCCTGTGGCTTTGCAGGGTGCAGCCCCATCCTGGCTGCTTTCACAGGCTGGAATCGAGTGTCTGCACCTTTTCCAGATGCACAGTGCAAGCTGTCAGTGGATCGACCATTCTGGAGTCTGGAGGACAATAGTTCTCTTCTCACAGCTCCACAAGGCAGTGCCCCAGTGGGGACTCTGTTTGTGGACTCCAGCTCCACATTTTCCCTCCACACTGCCCTAGCAGAGGTTATCCATGAAGGCTCTGCCCCCATACCACACCTCTGCCTGGACATCCAGGCTTTTCCATACATCCTCTGAAATCTAGGCAGAGATTCCTAAACCTCAATTCTGTCTTCTAAGTACCTGCAGGACCAACACCACGTGGAAGCTGCCAAGGCTTGGGGCTTGCACCTTCTGAAGCCATGGCACAGGCTGTATCTTTGCCCCTTTTAGCCACCACTGGAGGCGCTAGAATGCAGGGCACCAAGTCCCAAGGCTGCACACAGCAAGGGGGGCCTGCACCCAGCCCCAGAAATCATTTTTTCCTTCTAGGCCTCTGGGCCTGTGATGGAAAGGACTTTTGTGAAGGTTTCTGACATGCCCTGGAGACATTTCCCCCATTGTCTTGGTGATTAACATTTGGCTCCTTGTTACTTATACAAATTTCTGCAGTCTGCTTGAATTTCTCTGTAGAAAATGAGTTTTTCTTTTCTACTGCATTGTCAGGCTGCAAATTTTCCAAACTTTTATGCTCTATCACTTCTTGAATGCTTCGCTGCTCAGAAATTTCATCTGTCAGATACCCTAAATCATATCTCTCAAGTTCAAATTTCCACAGATCTCTAGGGTAGGGACAAAATGCCCCCCAGTCTCTTTGCATAGAAAAAGGGACCTTTACTCCACTTCCCAACAAGTTCCTCATCTCCATCTGAGACCATCTCTGCCTGGACTTTATTGTCCATATTACTGTCAGCATTTTGGTCATAGCCATTCAACAAGTCTTTAGGAAGTTCCAAACTTTCCCAAATCTTCCTGTCTTCTGAGCCCTCCAAGTCTCTAGGAAATTCTAAACTTTCCCACATTTTTCTTTCTTCTTCTGAGCCCTCCAAACTGTTCCAACCTCTGTCTGTTATCCAGTTCCAAAGTCACTTCCACATTTTTGGGTATCTTTACAGCAATGCCCCATTCCTGGTACCAATTTACTATATTAGCCCATTCTCATGCTGCTAATAAAAACATACCTAAGACTGGGCAATTTATAAAGAAAGGAAGTTTAATGGACTCACAGTTCAGCATGGCTGGGGAAGCCTCAGGGAACTTACAATCGTGGCAGAAGGGGAAAGAGACATGTCCTTCACATGGTGGGAGCAGAAAGAAATAGAGTGAAGTTGGGGAAAAGCCCCTTATGAAACCATCAGATCTCATGAGAATTCACTCACTATCATGAGAACGGCATGGAGGTAACCACCCCCATGATTCAATTACCTCCCACCAGGTCCCTCCAACAATGCGTGGGGATTATGGGAACTATAATTCAAGATGAGATTTGGGTGGGGACGCAGCCAAACCATATCATCTGTGTTTATTGTACACTCAGCAGGAAAGGCCATTGAAGAGTCAGCAGAACTCGGAGTGTGATTCTGGGGACACAACAAGAGGACATCTTTCTGTTCTCCCTAAATGCCCACAGCTCCTTGAAGCCTTAATTACAGTTCACTTTAAGAAGTAACAATGGACATCTACCATAAGCCAAGCACTGTTAGGCACTAGGGATATGACAACAAACAAGAAAATTCTCAACCTCACTGGGCTTACATCTAGCAAAGGAGACAACAGTTAAACTGAAAATAAATGTGGCAGATGCAGTTATCCCTTCAAGTAAGTACTTGCTACCAGCTATCAAGAGTGTGGCTAGCTGACAGCCCCCAGTACTAGCACTTTTGGGTCTACCCTGGCTTTCAAGCCAAGACCATACTATTCTTACAGTGACCTCCTATACAATGGCTGGGTAAAGCAGTGGTATCTGAGAGCATGTACATCTTGGAGTGACCCCCAGCTAGAGTTGCCAGATTTAGCAAATAAAAACACAGGGCACCCAGTTAAATTTGCACTGCAGATAAACAGTGAACTTTTTTTTACTATAATTGTGTCCCAAATATGGCATGAGAAAGACATACTTTAAAAAAACTCATTGTTGGCTGGGTGCAGTGGTTCACATCTGTAATCCAAGCACACTAGGAGACTGAGGCAGGCAGATCACTTGAGCCCAGGAGTTCGAGACCAGCCTGGACAACATGGTGAAACCCCATTTCTCCAAAAAAAAAAATTAAAAAAATTAGCTTGGTGTAGTGGAGTACTCCTGTAGTCCCAGATACTCGGGAGGCTGAGGCAGGAGGATTACTTGAGCCTGGGGCAGAGGTTGAAGTGAGCTGAGAACTGTACTCCATCCAACTTGCAACAGTTGGTACCAAGAGTGGTTTGAGAAAGTATGTGGTAAGATAAAGACTTGGGAACTAGATCACTCACGGCTTTGCTGGTTGTAAGGACATAATGCCTGGTGGTAGGTAGTGTACAGACAGCCCATGGCATGAGATGGAGGTCCAGTTGTTAAAAAGGTTCACCAATGGTAGACTGGGATGGCAGGTAGGAAGAGAGGAATGCATTGTTTCAAGCATTAGAATGTAGAGGAATCTCTATGTACGAAAATAATAGAATTTGCTGATTATTACTAAGTTACATTGATGCCCTACAGGAGGATAATGAAAAGCTGAGAATAGTTAGCAAACCACTAAAACTAAGTGTGCAAAGAGTTTCTACAAAGAATCCGTCTTACTGTGAGTGAGCAGAAAAAGCTGAAGATGAAGCACAGGATTTAATACAGCTACTGAATTTGAAAGACATTTGAATGCTCAAAAAAGCAGGGCTGTTAGACTAAAGTCAGGGCCCCAGGTGGCAACACCTGAGACTCTAACACATGGGACTGAAACATTTGGATGGATGTTCCTAGATTCCTCTGAACCTTCTGAGCCCGTAGGGATGGCTCACCCTTCTCAATTAAGAGCTAGCACATTCCTTGTGTAAAAAGATGATACAAGGGGTTTTCCTCTAAAAGGCAATAGGTGGCTCCCTCCTCCACTCCTGGACATCAGCACACATCACAACACATCTGAGCCAGGAATATGCTGGGCCTGATAAGGAGTATAGCACAAATGAGCTGCAAGATGGCATCAGAGTGAGTCATCAGGGACCAGGGTACTTGATCAAGATGGCTGGAACATAAGTCTGGATAAAGGAGAGTTGCTTTTTGTTTTTGTTTTTTTTACTTGGGGTCACTTTGTTGAGATACAGGATTTAACATCCCAGGAAATTATGCGAACTTGCTTCTGCGAACTTGCTGCTAGGGTAGCTCCCAGAAGCCTAGAGAAAGTGATGGCCCCCACCCCACTGAAAGGTTGAAATGCCTGCTTGCCATGGAAGGTATACAGGAAGTGGTTAAGACATAAGGCTCAGGGAAGTAGGATTGCAGGAATGGGTGTATTAGGAGAGGCCAGAAAACCAATCAGAGGACACACCATTTACCAAAGCCATCAGAAATGTGGGCCAGAGTTGACAATAGAAGAGTCTGACACAGAACTTGGCTTGCTGATGACAGTGGAACTCTTGGGCTTTCCCAAAGCAATTGATAACCAGGTGGTGGTACTTAAACACCAGAAGCCAGGAGACTGTAATTATCATAACAGCCAAAAAAACAGAGTGGCAGTCAGGAGGGCCTGACCTATAGATCATCACGGAGATAGTGAATAGAACTTAGCACTCTTAGGAACAAACTAGATAGCCAGCAAGAGTGCTGTCTGTCATATGTTTGACATATGTAACATATATGTTATTATATGTAATCAGAAGAGAGGAAGAACGGGTGAGCATGAGGCTGAGGGCAATTGCCTCAATAAAAAGTCATAATAACTTTGTCAAATTTCCAGGCCTGAGCTGATTTTCAGATTCAAAACCTGTTGGCTAGGTCTGCAAGGTGACTAGGTGACTAGGTGACTAGGTCTGCAAGGGGAAGGACCCTACAATACATTGGCAAGTCCACACTGTGATGATTCCCAATGTTCTTCTCCAAAGGAACCTATTGCCATTGACTTGACTGACTTTACACTGAGAAAAGAAAAATAGCCAAACCTTCCAACAGCTGTTGGAGGCAGGGTCTGAATCGTCATTGATACGTAAAGACCTGAAGCATCATCATGGGTTCCTGTGAGAAGTGGAGGACATGAATGTCAGGCAATAAATAGATTCCTGGCCGAAGTATGGTTTATAGTGAGTCCACTGATCCATGGGCCCACATAGTGGTCATTTTTCCTGTTCAAAAATGTATTATTGGTATTATTATACTTGGCAGTTGATGTAACTCCTTCACTAGGTCCTTGGCTTTTAGACAAGAGTTGTCATATTGGAGAAGGCCAAGTGGAGATCTCAGAAATTGCTGGCTATGATAAGTAAATCAAAAACAGTATTGCATCCTGGGGGAGTAGTGGAGATTAAAGAAGCAAGGATGCAGCGATGGTCGTCCCTGTCATATCTCCATTGAATACCTAGTCTGGTCCCCACAGAAACTGAATGAATCCTAGAAAATGACTGTAGACTACCACAAGTACAACCAAGTAATGACCTTGATCATATCTGCTGTGCCCAACACAGTGCCATTGTGGGAGCAGATAAATATGGCCTTGGGTTTATGGTACCCAACCACCAATTTGGCAAATGCATGCTTTTCAATCCCAAATAGAAAAGGCCATCAGAAACAGTTCACATTCAACTAGAATGGGCAATATGTGTGGAACCCATATTCCTGATGGACCAGGGGATCCGTTAGTACTCCCTCGATTAGTTGTGACTATGAATGGACAAAAGTAGCAACTCTGGTCTAAAACAGGCATAGTTACCAGGGGCTCAGAGTCTGGGGCTCACCATTGGGTAGGCTACCCCGACCAGCAAAGGTAGTAGCTGAGGGTAAAGATAATTTAGAATGGTTGGTAAAAGAGGGGACAGTGGGCATGTTTGTAGCCCCAAGACCAGCTGCAGCAATGACAGGCTGCAGTTTGTCCCTCCTTCTTCTAGGTTTTCCCTTAGGAAGAAGGGCCCACCAGAGCCCTGGAAAGCTGCCCCTTGCACAGTTTAAGGGATGGACTGGGGCAGAAATGTGGCAGAGATGTGCTGCTCAGATCCCCCTTCAAAAAAAACAAGCTGGGCTTTAAGGACTGTCATTGACTGGCAGCTCTTAGCTTCTTTAGAGTCGATTCTGTTTTCACGGTAGCCCCTAGCAAAAGACAGAGCAAGGCCTGGCCAATGCCATCCAAAACTCTAGTGTGTAGTCTACTCCAGAGATCCCTGTTGGTTGGCAGGGATCTGCCGCATGGTCTGGCAGCTGTTTCTAGTTGCCTCCCTCCACCGGGTGGACAGTGCCCCCCCTAAAAAGATATGTCTGAATCCTAATTTCTGGAATCTGTGAACATTACCTTATTTCAGAAAAGGGTATTCTTTACAGATGTGATGAAGTTGAGGATTTGAGATGAGGAAACCATCCTGGATTATCCAGGTGAGCCCTAAATGTAATCACGTGCATTCTAATAAGATAAACACAGAGGAAAAAGACAGACACAGAGAAGAGGAAAAAGCCATGCGACCACCGAAGCAGAGACTGGAGTGATGCAGCCACAAGCTAAAGAGTGCCTAGAGCAGCCAGAAGTGAAAGGAAGAGATTCTCCACCCTACCCCCAGCCTTAGGAGGAAATGCAGCCCTGCTGATACCTTGATAATGGACATCTGGCCTCTAGAAGTTCAGGATAATAACTTTTCTTGTTTTCTGACACCAGGGTGATAGTGATCTGCTGTGGCAGCCCTAGAAAATGGATGCGCTCCCCTTTTCTTTTCAGAGTCTCTCCTCAACCTTTTCTCCTCCTAACTATGACTCTGCATCTGCTTCTTGGGGCAACCTGACTTGCAGCAGTAGGATGTAACACAATGAGAGGGTATGGTTGAAAGGGCATGGAGGAAGTAATGACCTCTAGCCCCAAGGCAGAGGGTAGAGGGGCAGGGAAGACAATCTAGAGCAAGTGACATCTCAAGTGGCCTGAATGATGGCAGGAGCCAGCTAAATCAAGGGACACTAAAAAGAGAAAGTGTCACACCCTCAAGAAACTAAAAACCACTCGGTGTAAGGGAAGATGAGCTGTGTGAGATCCGAGCAGCAAGGCAAGCAGCAGAGGCTGGACCCACTGGCTTTGTGAGTGATCTCCGGTCTTTGTATTTAATGCTAAAAGGCTTTAAACAGAGGGTGCCATGAGCAGCATTTCACTAATAAAGATGAATGTGTTTGGCTTAAAAGAATTGCAAGGATACAACTATTCTTGAGAAAAAGATACTACAATAAAACCTGCTCATTTATTGATGCCTTTGTGGGAACAGCTGTGTCTCTAATCTCACGCTAAGAATGTTTCCACTGGGGAGAAAGAGACATTATGAGGGCCTCAGGCACTCAAGCTTTCTCTTCATAGTGTGATAAGGACAATTTATACCCTTTTCTCAATCAGTATTATAAAGCACTGTGCAAAGGCAGCTTCAAATTCCACCTTCCATGCAACCAGATGATCAGCCCTAAATCCTTTCTAAATAGAAATTCTGGAGCTGCCTTTGGCCATGAGTACCTTCAGGACAAGAAGGATTTTCAACCAGGCAGAAGTGGAAGGGATGCATGAAATGGCAGAACCATCTGCAGCCTTGGACTTCTCCTTAGGGACTGCCCAGGGGACTGTATTGGTTTATTATCTCACAAGAGCAGCTGTGGGGTATGACCAGCCCTGGTGAGGGAGAGGTGTCCGCACCACCACATCTAGGACGGCTCAGCCTACACAGGAAATTGTTATCTTACCTCCCTTGGGGAACAAAGGAGAAACTTTGTTTGATGCAGACTTCAAAAAAGAGTGGCCTAAGGGCCACATCTGGTGTATTTTCTTTGGTCTCCAATGCTGTGCTCTTGTTTTTAATTGAACCAACATTCAAATATTAGAAGAGTTCCCATGACAGTCCAGACTGCTAGGTTCCCTCATCAAATCAGGAGCGCCGGCTTCAGTTCACCCCCATTGCTGCAGGGATCAGAGCCCAGCAGCAGCCACCCACACTTTGCTCGGGACAAGCCTGCTCCAAGCTACACAGTACCTCCTCACCCTGGGGATTTGGATCCACAGTACGGAAGCCAAGAGTTTTGTTTTCCTAACACGGGCGTAGAAATATTTATCTGTACCCATATTCCCGCCATAAGTGGGAAAATGCAATGCTACATTGAAAGAGCCAGAATTTCTAAATAAATATGAAAGACTCTATAGTATTTTCCCTCTGACACCAGCCAGCTTTGTTTATTTAGTTTGCGTGTCTGAGTTTGTGCCCCCTGACTTCAATGTTTTCAGGGTCTCAGTTGCTCTTCCCACTTGGCCCAGTTCATCTGTTCTGCCTGCAGCACCTTGTCATTCTTCCACACTGGGCAGGCAGGCCTTGGTCCACACTCGCAGGTACCACACGGGAGACCATTTCTGGGAAATCGGGGGGCTCCAATTTTCTCCAGAGAAGAAGCCTCAGACAGAATCCTGGGGGAAGCACAGGGAGAACTTCAGCAGAAAGGCCCTGATCACAAAGGAGATGTTACTCTTTTGCTTCAGGTGCCCCTCTCTCTTCCTCTCCTCTGTTGACACCCACACACCCAGTCTAGACCATACCTTACTATTAAAGATACCAAGAATTAGAGTCGGCTTGTGAATTATTCTTTTTGCTAACACTCCTCCCTGCTAGGGAGCTGCTCCACTCCCACACCCCCTCTCACTCCTACCCCATCCTGTAGAATACTCTGGCTTGAAGAATCGGCAAAGGAAACGGTCACCACCAGATTCTCATCTCTTTCCCAAATGGGCTGCTGCTCCTCTGAGTGGAGAGAGGAAACTACACCTTCTCCCTCCCTGTATGGGGCCAGCACCATTTGTTTACCTCCCAGTGCTTCTGAATGAGAAGGAAGAATAATTCACAAGCCGACTCTAATTCTTGGTATCTTTAATAGTAAGGCATGGTCTAGACTGGGTGTGTGGGTGTCAACAGAGGAGAGGAAGAGAGAGGGGCACCTGAAGCAAAAGAGTAACATCTCCTTTGTGATCAGGGCCTTTCTGCTGAAGTTCTCCCTGCGCTTCCCCCAGGATTTTGTCTGAGGCTTCTTCTCTGGAGAAATTTGGAGCCCCCCGGTTTCCCAGAAATGGTCTCCCGTGTGGTACCTGCGAGTGTGGACCAAGGCCTGCCTGCCCAGTGTGGAAGAATAACAGGATGCTACAGGCAGAACAGATGAACTGGGCCAAGAGGGAAGAGCAACTGAGACCCTGAAAACATTGAAGTCAAGGGGCACCTCTGCAGGGCTGGCCCTGTGTAGTTTCCTCTCTCCACTCAGAGGAGCAGCAGCCCATTTAGGAAAGAGATAAGAATCTGGTGGTGGCCATTTCCTTTGCTAATTCTTCAGGCCAGAGTATTCTATAGGCTGGGGTAGGAGTGGGAGGGGGTGTGGGAGTGGAGCAGCTCCCTAGCAGGGAGGAGTGTTAGCACTGACATTGTTTAGAATTGCTGGCACAATTCAGTATTCAGTGAACACTGAATTGATTCAGTAGTTGCAACAACAAATTTCTCCTCCTCCTCCTCTTTCTTCTCCTCCTCCTTCTTCTCCTCCTCCTCCTCCTTCTCCTCCTCCTCCTCGTCCTCCTCTTCCTTCTCCTTCTCCTCCTCCTCTTCCTCCTTCTTCTTCTTCTTTCCCTTCCCCTTCTCCTTTCTCCCTTCTCCCTTCTTCTTCTTCTTCTTTTTGATTTCCAATTTTTATTTTAAGTTCAGGGGTACATGTGCAGGATGTGCAGGTATGTTACACAGGTAAATGTGTGCCATGGTGGTTTGCTGCACAAACTATCTAGGTATTAAGCCCAGCATTCATTAGCTATTTTTCCTGGTGCTCTCTCTCCTCACCAACCCTTTGACAGGCCCCAGTGTCCAGGGTGTGTTGTTCCTCCCATTTGTCTATGTATTCTCATTGTTCAGCTCCCATTTATAAGTGAGAATATGCAGTGTTTGGTTTTCTGTTCCTGCACTAGTTTGCTAAGGATAATGGCTTCCAGCTCAAACCATGTCCCTGCAAATGACACGGTCTTGTTCCTTTTTATAGCTGCATAGTATTCCATGGTGTGTATGTACCACTTTCTTTATCCAGTCTATTATTGATGGGCATTTGGGTTGATTCCATGTCTTTGCTATTGTGAATACTGCTACAATGAACATACATGTGCATATGTCTTTATAATGAAATGATTTATATTCTTTTGGGTATATACCCAGTAAAAGTATTGCTGGGTCAAATGGTATTTCTTCCTCTAGGTCTTTGAGGAATCGCCACACTATCTTCCACAATAGTTGAACTAATTTACACTCCCAATTGTGTAAAAGTGTTGCTTTTTCGCCACAACCTCACCAGCCATCTGTTGTTTTTTGACTTTTTAATAATAGCCTTTCTGACTGGTGTGAGATGGTATCTCATTGTGGTTTTGATTTGTATTTCTCTAATGAGCAGGGGTATTGAGGTTTTTTTCATATGTTTGTTGGCCGCATGTATGTTTTCTTTTGAGAAGTATCTGTTATGTCCTTTGCCCACTTTTTAACAGTGTTGTTTGAGTTTTTCTTGTAAATTTAAGTTCCTTGTAGATGCTGGATATTAGACCTTCTGTAGGTTGTCTGCTCACTCTGATGATAGTTTCTTTTGGTGTGCAGAAGCTCTTTAGTTTAATTAGATCCCATTTGTCAATTTTTGCTTTTGTTTCAATTGCTTTTGGCATCTTTGTTATGACTTCTTTGCCTGTGCCTATGTCCTGAATGGTACTGCCTAGATTTTCTTCTAGGATTTTTATAGTTTTGAGTTTTGCATTTAAGTCTTTAATCCATCTTGAGTTTATTTTTGTACATGGTTTAAGGAAGGGGTCCAGTTTCAATTTTCTGCATGTGTCTAGCCAGTTCTCCCAGCACCATTTATTAAACAGGGAATCCTTTCTCCATTGCTTGTTTTTGTCAAGTTTGTCAAAGATTAGATGGTTGTAGGTGTGCAATCTTATTTCTGGTTTTCTATTCTGTTCCGTTTGTCTATGTGTCTGTCCTTGTACCAGTACCATGCTGTTTGGGTTACTGTAGTTTTGTAGCATAGTTTGAAGTTGGGTAGCATGATGACTCCAGCTTTGTTCTTTTTGTTTAGGATTACCTTGGCTATTCAGGCTCTCTTTTGGTTTCATATGAATTTTAAAATAGTTTTTTTCTAATTCTGTGAAGAATGTCAATGGTGGTTTAATGGGAATAGCACTGAATGTATAAAATGCTTTGGGCATTATGGCCATTTTCATGATATTGATTCCCCCATCCATGAGCATGGAATGTTTTTCCATTTGTTTTTGTCATCTCTGATTTCTCTGAGTGGTGGTTTGTCGTTCTCCTTGAAGAGGTCCTTCACTTCCCTTGTTAGCTGTATTTTTAGGTATTTTATTCTTTTTGTGGCAATTGTGAATGGGAGTTCATTCATGATTTGGCTCTCGGCTTGCCTGTGCAACAACACTTTTTATTTCATTTTATCACTACTTTTATATTTTCTACAAAAAGGGCACCCAGGGTAGCAAAGCCATGGCCCATCCCCACTTGATGTGCCCTTGGGGTTCCCCACTCTCCATTGCAGTCTCCATTACATTGAAGCTGGATGGTCAGGCTAGAGCCACACAGCTGAGCCTGTTATTAAGCCAGGCCTACAGTAACATGCATGTCTGCCCCTGATTGAATCTTCCCCGACAACACTGTAAGGTTGTATAATCAAGCTCATTTTTCAGACGAGGAACCAAGGCTTAGGGAGGTGAGGAGACTTTCTCAATATCACACTAGGGAGTGGTGAAGCACGGATAACTCCAGGTTTGCCTGACTTCAAGCACTTGTCCTTTACTGATCTGCACACCCACTTTGTTTCTTTCTGGTCAGTTTCCCAATTTTCTTAGTTTCTGGCCTGAGATCTATAGTTTCTGACCTTGGCTCATTCCCTAGGTTGGGGTACTGCGGTATCTCTTCCCTGACTCAGACCTTTGATTTTCTGATCAACCATATTTAGGAATCTCCCTCTTTCCATGCTGCCCTTAGCTTTCCCAAGGAAGATCCCCCACCTAATCCAACCTAGCCTGTAGGAGGTCTTTGGATCTTGGAAGATTTGCCCCTTTTCTGTGAACGGGAACTGAACAACAGGAAAATACAAGTATATGTTTATATGGACTCACGTGTGCCTGTGTGTGCATGTATATATTTGTGCAAGTATAAGTGGAGATCTAGCGGTGTGAAGTGGCACAGAGGTGCATGGGATGGGGCAGTCCTATTGGGACAGAGTAATTAAGAGAGATATGGGAGAAAATCTAGGAGTGACAGATGCTGACTGGATGCCCCTGTACACTTTATGTTTTTTCCAGATAGATTTCCTGCCTGGAAGACCATTCCCCAGGTTAGCATTTCCTTTTCCTGCCTGATGCTCTTCAGGAACAGTTCCTGTGTTTTGCATCTTAAACATCCAGTCAGTGCTTAATCTAGCAATGCAATTTCCCCCATTTGCAAAATAAAGAGGCACTCCTCATTGGTTCTTCACTAGGTCTTCTCTCCCTTATCTCTCAGACTCTGGACCTTAAGACACAGGCCTCAGCACCTGCTATTCCTGTTCCACTGTGCAAATAGGAAGGCTTCCAGGGCACCAGGCTGCCAAAGTCCTGATGCAAAAGATGGAACTGGGATAAAGATATATTTTAAATTAACAATGCCATTTAAGTGCTACAAAATGGTTTTAGAAATGGATTTTTAATTTCATAATTAATGCATATTCATTGAAGAAAATTAGAAAATCCATTTGTGTAAAAAGATGAAATCTTACCAACCATGCAGGGAATCTTTGATAACCTCTTATTGCATCATCCCAAAGCTTTTTCCATTAATGTGAATGTGTGTGTGTACACATGTGTTTTTATAACAAGCATATACAGTTTTATAATCTGCTTTTCTAAGGGATTGATTATTATGGCTTGGTATAGTTCAATAATTTTCCAGAAATGCAAGTTTCTCTATATTATGCTTCCTTAACTTTTTGTATAATAATTTGATGCATCATTTACCAAACAAGTTACTATGAGTGAGTCAGGAGCAAGAAGAATCAATTTTTTTAAATTATGTTTCTGACCAAAGGTCTGCCTATTATGTACTGGCAGCTGTACATGAATCATTTCCTCTAATCCTTACATTAGGTTGATTTTATTACTTTCATCATATAGATAAGGAAACCAGGCTTAAGAGGTTAATTAACCCACCCAAGGTCACATAGCTGAAAAGCAGCAAATCCATTCAGGTCTCTGACATCAAAATCTAGCTCTTTCCAACTTGCCTATCTATCAGTGAAATAGAATTTGACTTGGGGTGAGCAGGAGAAGGGGCTAGCAATACTGATAATGTGATTTTTTACATTTATTTTTATTTTTTTATTTTTTGAGACAGAGTCTCCCTCTGTTGCCCAGGCTAGAGTGCAGTGGTGCCAGCTTGGCTCACTGCAACCTCCACCTCCCAGGTTCAAGCAATTCTCCTTCCTCAGCCCCCCAAGTAGCTGGGATTACAGGCACATGCCACCACACCCAGCTAATTTTTGTAATTTTAGTAGAGACCAAGATTCACCATGTTGGCCAGGCTGGTCGTGAACTCCTGACCTCAGGTGATCCACCTGTCTCAGCCTCCCAAAGTGTTGGGATTATAGGCGTGAGCCACCATGCCCAGCCATGGTAATGTGATTTAGATAGTTAAAGAACATATCCACCATTATCATGAGGCCCATCTGCAGCATTTGGTGTGAATGTCTCTGATAAAGGCTCATACAAAAGGTCAATCCTAGGATCTTAGTCTCTACTGATGAGCCTACCTTTTTAAAAAATTCTTCAGCGAAGATAGCAGAAGAGATGACTTATATAGATGTTATACTCAGCCACATCTGAGAGCAGAACTAGTCTAGAATGTCACAGGTCCAGACCAACAGGAGCTGTTTTGGTGTGAGCAGAGTGGGTCTCACAGAAGTGGTCTTGGTGATCAGTTGGTGATGGAAGTTCTAGATCCATTGAGAGGTAAGTTCCAGACAGTGGCACACAGTCCAACAACTTGTACCAGCATCCCCAGCCTCTGACATTCCATGTTTCTGCTCCTGTGGCCTCCACAGTGCACATGCTAGGAGTTTACCTGGACCTCTGCCTCATCTTTCTTCTTTTGCACTTCAATCTGCATATTCGCTTCTTCCTCCACATGGCTCTCATGGAGCAAAGGTGTCTAAAAAGATGGTAATAAGGCTGAAAGCTGAGCCTACTCTTAAACAACCCAACCTGCAATAGTATGCTTGTTGGAGCAAGGAGGAAACTGGGGAAACAGGCAGCCAAGCAGACTCATTAAAAGGCAATACTGTCTTTGCCTTCTTGGTACAGCAGGCAGATATTTTTAACCGGGGCTCTGCTGACTGAAGATGATTGGCAACAATGCCAGCCCTACAGTGGACTTCAGGGAATGCCAAGCAAATACACTCAGGGTCTATTAAATTTATATTCTTCTTCGCAAAAGGGTCTCTTCTATTTTCTGTAAAAATTCAGGGTAAAACAGGTGAATTTCCCTGTGGTCACTCACAGGCATTGGCTGATCACATTCTGAAAGAGCAGGACAAACAATTATTCCATGTTAGGAATTCTTTTTTCTTCTGAGAATGAAACCAGAGAGTGTATGTGCCCACTTGCAGATTTTGGTATTTCTGCTATAAGAGTTGGAGGATTAGCACTCTATAACTTTACCCTTGCCTTGAAAGAGAGACAGTTATTTGCTAGTACTTCAGTTATTCATTTCCTTCAATGCTATAGTCATAACTCTAAACTAGTTTGATGTCTTTGAAGAAAATTAATTAGCTCTTGTGTTGATACTTCTAAAGTGCTTTAATGCAGGTCTGGTTTGTACTCAGCCTTTAAAAGAATTTCCATGGCAGCCATTTAACAGATAACAGACTTTTCTGGAAATGCCCAGTGCTTTGTAGCATTTGAAAAGGAACATGTTTGATGGACATTTGTGCAATTAAAAATATAATTACTCACTGATATTAGTGTACTATTAATTTTAAAAATTCCTTTAAAAATGAACGATATGTCTTATAATTCATCAGAAAATAATTCCATGGCCAGTGTGCTTAATTATAAGGAAACTTTAAAGTATATGGCAGTACTCAGTAATCAGTGCTCAGAAAATCACAAAGTATTTAAAATCCCCAGAGTGAAATTCATTTGCTCCTAGTAGTATATCCCTATGTTTGACAGATATTTTTGTTCCAAATGTTCTCCATTCATTCTTAAATCAGATCTATCAAAAGCATTGAGCACCTGCTGTGTGCCAGGTTAATTTGTCCCTCATTGTTTTAAATAATCCTCAAACCCAATTCCACATAACAGGCAGTAGTAAAGGAGAAAAACATCCTCATTTTCCAGATGATAAAAATTATACTTTGGGAAAATTAATTTACAAGGCTAAAGTCATTCAGCTAATAAGGATCAGAACCAGAATTTGAACCCAGACTTTCAGCCTGTAGTGTCCAAATATATACCCACTTTGTTAAGGGGCTGCTGTGGAAATGTGACCAGTTGCACAGCCACATACATGCCCATCCCTTCTTTTTGCCTCATCTCTATGCCAGGGCTTAGGTGAAAGTTCCTAAACCTACTGATTGGAATCCAAATCCCTTCTGTGCTGCTGTAACAGAATACCTGAGACAGGGTAATTTATAATGAATAGAACTTTATTTCTCAGAGTTCTGGAGCCCGAAAAGCTCAAGATCAAGACACCAGCATCTGGTGAGGGCCTTCTTGCTGTGTGATCCCATGGCAGAAGGTGAGAAAGTGAGAGGGTAAGAGAGAGACAAAAGGAGGCTGAATTTGTCCTTTTATAAGGAATCCACTCCCATGATAATGAACCCACTCCCACCATAACAGCATTAATCCATATATGAGGGCCGAATACTCACAGCCTAATCACCTCTTAAAGGTCCTACCTCGTAAGACTGTACTGTTACAGTGGCAGTTAAATTTCACATGAGTTGGGAGGGGACAACCGTTCAAATCATACCAGAATCCTTGCCTTGTGCCCTGGGCATTTGTATTTTAAAAGCTTTTCAAGTCATTTTCATGTAGAAGGAGTTGCAAAACATGCTTACAAATCTATGAATCCAATTCCTTTGGCCTCTGCTCATAAATCTCATTTTCTGCAAACCATCTTCATTTTGCTGTTATTCCCTTTGGGATCCATCCCTCATAATTAATGTGGAGTAGCCTTGTAAGAAACTACCAGCTCCAGGAGACGGAATGATAGAATTGTGGCTTGCTTCCTTTCTGTCAAACTTACTCAATATCTTCTCACTTACTCAAATTTAGGTGAAAAAGCCAGTGACATTTTTCCTAAAGCTAAGAAGCAGTAAGTATAACTGTGGAGTCAAAAATATTGGTAATTGGAAGAACATGAAGAAAAGTCCCAAAGACGTTTTTGTTTCTGTTTTTATTTTTGTTTTTGTTTTGAGACAGAGTCTCACTCTGTTGCCCAAGCTAGAGTGCAGTGGCGCAATCTCCACTCACTGCAACCTCCGCCTCCCGGGTTGAAGCAATTCTCCTGCCTCAGCCTCCCAAGTAGCTGCGATTACAGGCGTGTGCCACCATGCCCAGCTAATTTTAGTAGAGACTGGGTTTCACCATGTTGGCCAAACTGGTCTCGAACTCCTGACCTCAGGTGATCTGGCTGCCTTGACACAGACTTTTATTCAAATCCTTGTGACAGGATTTTGGTTAAGCCATTTATCCTCTCAAACCTGTAAAATAAGGATAATCATAGAAACCTCTTTGAGCTGTTGGGAGGTTATGTATGGGTCTCAAATAAATCTAGGCCACCTTCCTCCCATCCTGTCTAGCCAGGGTGTCGCACTCAAAGGAAACAGAAATCAGTTCCAAAATACTTTGAAAAGTAACACATATATACTAAAAAGTGTCTTTAAGGATGGCAAATGGGACTTAGAAGGGGCAACACATGTATGACTAAGCCATGGACTTAAGAGTCAGATTGCCTAAGTTCAAATCCTGCTTTTCCCACTTACTGTTTGTGTTCCGTTGAGCAGGTTACCGAGGTCATCTCTGTGCCTCTGTTTCTTCATCTGTAAAATGGATGTAATGATAGTATTTACTCTGTAGGACTGGAAATGACAAGAGGTGGAATGGCCAAGTTAGGACAAATGTTTTTGAGGCCTGCTGCATTGTTTCTTGGAGACCTATCTTGATTTTAGGTAGGCTAGAGCTTCAGTATTTAGATGCAAGACCTGTGTCTGTGCCCATTCTTCCTCCTACCACCCTGACAACCACCCTCACTTCTGCCCTAACATTACAAGTCCCAATGGTCCTTAACCTCCGAGGACTCAGCTTCTCTTAAAGCCAAGGCCTAGAGGCTCAAGATTCAATATATTAATAGATATAAAGAACAGTGCTGGGACACAGTACTAAAAGTGTGTGCTATGAAAATTATTATTGAAGTACCTAATACAGAGCAAAATATCCTTAAAACTCTTGACACAACCAAGTCCCCAAAGTCCCACATTGGGTGGCAGGTGTCCCAACCTCTCATCTCTTTCTCTCCTTAACACTCCTGACTCCTTTGCTGATACCCTCTACCTGCCCTTCAGGTATCTTCTTCACATTTCTCATCCCTGTAAGCTCAGGCTCTTTCATATATAATATAGTTTACCTGGTCTCCACTTTTCTTGTTTCTTTAGTAAGCAACCTTTGCTCCTATTAGCCTAACAGAGGTTATCAAGGGGTTGGGGAGGCAGAAGATTGTGGAATGTTTTTGTCTCAGACACATACATATATACATAATATAATTATGATGCTTTCACCTGGTGGGCACTCTGTAATATGAGTCTGCTTCTCACTTTAATGTCCATTACTGAACAAGGGCAAAGCGACCCATTTCAGATATTTATGGAAAGTCTGATACCACCAATTCCTCCTGATTAACAGTGTATTAATTCGCCTGCCCAATGACTTTGGTCTGAAACCAGGAACATAAGTGGATCCACGGGGGTGGGGCACATGCCATCTGAGACCTAGAATTGTGCTGTCCAACATGATAGCCACCAGCCACACAAGCCTATTTAAATTTAAATTAATTAAAATCAAGTAATATTAAAACTTCATTTTCTTAGCGGCACATGTTAAGTGCTCAATAGCTACATGTCACTGGTACACTTCAGTCCATTGTCACTCCATTGGACAGCACAGACATAGAATATTCTCGATACAGCAGGATGTTGTATTGGGCAGTGCTAGTCTCTAGAGAGATCAACAGAGCTTGACTTGGGTATTCACAGAACCTCATTTCAGGCCTTCCTAAGCCTTTATGCCATGCCTACAAAAAAGGCTGAGCCCCCAGAGGTTCAGGATCATTGGAACTGGAAGTAAGGGCGAAGGTGAGGATGGCAGTCAAGATGGTAGGAAGGAGTATGAGGACAAACACAGGCCCTGCATGTACATTCTGCAATATCTGGTCTACTTAAGATCAAAATGGGTCTCCCAAGAAACAAGGCAAGAGGCCTCAAAAAGATTTATTCTGCCCTCAGCCATTCCACCTCTTGTAACTAAACTGCTTGGGAAAGGAGCTCAGAGGTTATTTATTGCCTTTTAAATTGAAGTGGAAATTAGAAGTAATCATTAGGACATTTCAAAAAGAAAAATTCCTGAAATAAGTGATCAACAAGATTGATGCAAAAGAAAGTCTTCTGCCCTGAATTATCCAGACTGCTGCTTTGATTCCCATGTAGACACAGACTGAGAACTTGTTGCCCACCCTTGCTTGTGATTTCTTCACACTGTGAAGTGAGAACCATAAGCGGTGGGAGTGGCAAAGACAGCAGGGAAGACAGGCTAGCAGACGTGGGCCAGGCAGGTGGCAGAATGTGGTTGAAGATCTCAGCATCAGTTGGTTCTTGAGAGGTTCCCAAGACTGCTGAAACCCTGACTGTGAAAGGCATTCTTTCCTCCACAGGGCCTCCTGCCTGGAGGCCTTTCTTTGCCACTGTCCCTCAGAAGTTTCCACACACAGAGCTGATGAGTGGGGACTTCTGTCCTTTTCTTTGTAGAGCATTTTTTAAATTATTATTTTTAAAAAATTTTTAAATAAAACAAACTGAGGCAGATGCTTCTGAAATCTCCTGCCTCAGTTTCCCTCCTTTTTGTGCACCCTTTCCTACTGCTCCACAGAACCAAGACAGAGAGAGACAGACCCTGATGCTTATACAATAAAAGCTTTTACTTGGGGCGGATCTGAGCTTATGCTTGCTGGGCATGAGTGGCATCTCAGGGTGCCCACAAGTCAGGACAGCAGCTGTCCAAAGTAGTCATGTGTCTGAGGAAGGACCAGGAGGGTGCATAGGCCCCACAATCTCTGTAGAATATGACTTTCCTCTCCAGGGAAGAACTATGGGATACAAAACAGGTTGGCAGCTTTGAGGGCACTTGGGCAGCTTAAGGAAGCTTCTGAAGTCTCCTGCCTCAGTTTTCCTCCTTTTCCTGCTCCCTTTCCCACTGCTCCACAGAACCAAAACAGAGGGAGACAGACCCTGATCCTTATACAATTTGTAAGGCCTTCATTAGAAAAAAAGGATTAAAAAATGTGAAAACACATCAGGTACAAAAGTGAATATTTATTTAGACTTTCAAACTCCTGTAATCTTAGAAATTCAGAACCATTCCTCTGAGAATGGTTTTTAGGTGGTTTTCCAGAAATGAGTACATAGGAATGTTTCCTGATGGCAATGTAGCATTTCTCTCCACCTAGAACATTCTACAGCTCCTTGCAGCAACTATCATTCACAGGAGCTGTGCAAGTGAGGATTTCTGGAGCTCAAACTTTATTAGCTTCACAGCGAATCCACCTCTGACCACAGATTGTAGGCCCGTGGGATGGAGTTGGAGGGTGACCCCAGGTTTTGTAGCCCTCCATTTTTTCTTTTACAAATAAGAAAACGACCCCAGAAAAGTAGTTTCTCCACTATCCCACAGTTTTTAACACCGGGAATGAGAACCCAGATCTCCTCTTCCCAGCCTGTGTTCTGGCCTCTAAACCACTGAGTTTGATAGGAGGTAGTATCAGAAAGTGGTCAGAGCTCCAAGCTTAGAGTCAAAAAATTTGAGATAAAAATCCCTAACCTGCCTTGTTAGCAGTGAGATCTTGGGCAAGTCCCACAGCTTCTCTGAACCTTAGCTCCTGATTAAAAACAGAGAGAGTATCCTCGACCCCTTGTTGTTGAGTACATTAAGTAAAATAATATATATGAAAATGTATACAATATAGTAGGTGCTTAATAAATATCAATTGCTTCGTTGTCTCCAATGCCATCCCAAGAAGTATGCCTTTCTACCAGGAGAGTATGTGTTAGGGAAAGAGAATGTGAAATTAAATGATGTAACTAAAATTTCTTAAATTATTTTTTGCAAGTCTAAATGAAAAGGAGCCATGTATCCTCATATCATCTTTGCAATTCAAACAACCTAGGTGTCAGGTCTTCAGAGTAAAAAATCACTATAAAATTAGCTCTAACCACAAAGAAAATAAAGTATAAAAATGATTTGCAATTGATATTTTCTGCATTCTTCTTATGATATCTTCATGGCTACTTTTACATTTAAAAATATGAATTTAAACAAATATTTAAAACATAAGGTATTGGTTCTATTTCCTGTTTTCCCTCATGCCAGACCAGATTTCATGCTGTCATATACACATTCAAGCAGAAAGCCATTTCGCTTTTTCCATTTGTTTTCATTACTTTTTTTCTATATTTGTTCTTTGACACTGTTTATATTGAAGCCAGGGTTTGCCTTCTTTTCACTTTATCTCTCCATGGCAACAGATAGACTGCAACGCCACACACAAAAATGCAGAATTACAACCTTCCTGCCAGATCAGGCAGAAAGAACTGTGTACGTTATAACTAGTGATGGAAATAGGATAGTTAATGAATAAGCCAAATCTTTCCATTTCAGGCAGAATATAAAACATAATTCCTTTCTGCATCTTTTCTTTTCTCCCTAGGAAAGACCCCTAGCAGGCACTCAAGAATTATTTGTAGAATGAAGGACTGATTGGCTATTACCACTTCCTTTTCTAAGTGCTTGCCAGTCATGTGCTTAATAAGCAATTTGAGAAATTGTAACTGTAATTGTTGCTGTTTATTGAATGCCCTCCATCTACTGTGCACTGTACTAAGTGCTGTATATACATGAGTTCACTGCACCTTCACATCCCTATAAAATGGTCATTTTCATCTGTTTGCAGATGAAGAACCTGAGCCCAGACAGCTAGGAAGTGAAGGAACTGAAATATGCTCCTTTACAGTGTGTCTGACACCAGGCATGGGCTCCTAACCTCTCCGTTGGCACACTAGTCCAGAATTTGGCAGGGAGATCAACATCAGTTCCACTGGCCTATTCTTTTCATAAGCTACCACTCCTATCTCCATGTTAAAAGGGGATACATTTGTTCATCACTGATGTTTTCCCCATGTTTTCAGAGGGTCCTGACGATGGCTGTCTATTACAGTCCCAAATTTCCTTCAGTGTCTAGGACTTGTCTCAATCCAGTGGTCTGAATTCCTCTGAAGTAGCTACATGTCCTCTTTCTTTATAATGTCTGCTATAGTCCTTCCAGATCAAGTCCAACTTCTTTGCTAAAGATTATTTTCTTTGATGATTCATTCTCCTTAGAAGCACTTACAAGCTATTGACATTGTTTGGGTTCATGGTGTTGAATTCTGTGTGACATTGATCAGCTTGTTACTGAGCTTCAGTTTTCCTCATCTGTAAAATGAGAATGTGGTCATATGGTATCAAACTTCTGGTAGTCTTCAGTGCTTAAGAAATGTTACTTGCCTCTTTTATTGCTCTTTGGACAGCAAAAAAGAGATTAGGCTTATGCTTTAGATATGTTATCTTAAATATCACCTAAATAGGTTTTATCTGACCACTTGCTCTAAGTAGAAACCCCTCCGTTGTTATTCCCTATCATCCACACACAATTTGTTTCCTCAATAGCAATTATCTGGAATTTGGGTATTCGTGTTGCTTATTGTCTTTCTTTCTTCCTTCCTGGACCAGGCTCCATGAGGATAGTAACAAAATGTTTTATTTCCCAGCTGTATATTCACCTCACCATCTAGTAGTGACTGTTGCATAGTATTTGCCCAATAAATACTTGTTGCATGGATTTTAAAAGTGAATGGATCATTCTTCTTGCCTCCCCACTCATTCCTTATTAAAGTCAGTATAATGTGCCACCATATCTTCAGTCACCAGGCTCACAACTCAGGCGCCATCTTTGATTTTTCTTCAGTACTTACCCCAAAGTCTTGTTCATTATTTTATCTGCAATCTATTTCAGACCAACTCTTTCTTTTCCAGTTGTGTAGCCTCTATTGAGTCCAGACACTTTTATGTGACCCCTAAATTATTGCAAGAGCCTCTTGAATACATTCTCTTTAAGATCTCTGTCCCACCCAGTTCTCCTATAAAAGCATTCAGGATTCTTTTGTTTTGTAATTTACTGCAGCATTATGTTTCTTTAAGGATAGTTTTGAAATCCCTTCATCGTCATTGAAATAGCCCATTTTCTCATTCTTTTCAAAACCACACCTAAACTAGAAAAATCCATAGCTCTCTGATATAGGGCTTACTAATTTCTTCCCCAAATTTTCTTTTATACTACTCTCCTCCCAGCTGAAATCCCTTCTCCAAGCCTTTCCCTCAAAACTTTTCCTTTCCCTATAAACCCCTACTTTGAAATTCGTTTTTCATGATTTGAGATGTAGCTTTTCTCTCAGCTCTATCATTAGCTAGTTTGAAATCACAGATAAACCCTCAATTTCCATGTTTAGGCAAGTTACTGAAAATGCTTACGTAGAAGTGCTCCCCAAAGATCAAATTTCCTGGGATTCGTGGTGCTATTGTTAATTAAGAATTCCCTTTTGCTTAGTGCCCAGGGAGCCTCACAACTTGTAATAAGGCACCAAAGTAAGATCTTAGGTGGATGAGGAACATGTCTTTCTTTTGTAAAGTGGGAAAATGACTACTGTGAACAGGAACCACTTCCTAGGCAGACCTAATTTAATAAAATGCAAAGTTTAATAATAATAATAATAATATGGAAGTTCAGGATCTAGAAATGGATCCTCTTCAAATATCTGTGCTCAAGTACCCTTTGAAAAATACTTCTACACCTCTAGAAATACAAATGCTCCATTTTGAAGATCACTGGACTAGAAGATACTTAAAATTCTTTTCAATATAAAATGCCATGTAATTCACATTTAAGGCACTATCTGGGCACCCTGTGAAGTGCAAGTTCTGGAATGAATCTGCATGCAGATACCAGTGTATTCTACCAATTACTAGTATGTGATCTTGGGCATGTTACTCATCCATTCCTTGGCTAAGTGGAAATAATAATAGTACCTGTCTTATAAGCATATTGTGAGGAATAAATGAGTTAATGCAGATAAAGCACTTAGAGCAATGTCTGTCACATGTTAAGTATTTAGGAATTATTTGCTGTGATTGCTGCTGCTGCTGCTGCTGCTAATATGACTAACATAACTAGAGAGATGCCCTGGCAAGAGTCTGAGAAGTCAGTCATATCTGTATGGTTGAAAAGTTATCTGCACACAGGTGGTAATGAAACTGTATGTAATGATGCTTCTATGGAAATTCTTTCATTGAACAAATGCCTATGGATCAACCACTGGCTCTGTGCTAGCTGTTGAAGAACAAATAAGTCAAAGCTCTTATACTCTAGGAGCTAACACCTGAAAGGGAAAGTTAAGTCAGCGCATGCTATCAAGGGACAAAATGATTGGTTAGAAAGGAAGTTACAGGAAGTTAGAAAAGGGGAAAGCAGTGAGGACTGAGGCCTAGGAAACTGAGCTATGCTGTAAAGGAAAATTTGATTTGGATAAATGTGGGAGGAGCTAAACACAGGGAAGCTTTCATATTTTACCCACAGCCACAGTATCTGGGGAAGAAGAGCTAGTATAGAAAATTAGGTTGATGAGAGAAACAAAACTAACTCAGTCAGCCAGCATTTAATCTCAGCAAGAAAGGAATAATGGTCCCAAGCCAGCAAGATGACAATTGATAAGGATAAATGCAAAGTCCTGTTCTTATGTCCAAAATGTGAACTGCACAAGTTCAGAACTGGGTAACCCTAACATGATAGTAGTTCATATGAGAAAAATTCAGGAAAGGGTAAATTAGGGATCAATTGATTACAAGCTCGGTATGAATAAGAATTTTTCAGCCTGGGCTGAAATTACCAACCCAACCTAGGAGGCTGCTGACCATCAGGGAGATCATTGTTCAGTGTGAGGTTTTTCAGTACCCTTGAAGTGACTTTTGAAAAGACTATTCGAGGGATTAAGTTTGGTTTTAAATTTTAATATATGATACTTTAAGATATATATTTTAAAAATCGATTTCTTAAGCTTTTAAGTTAAGGTGACAAAGCCTATCACTCAATTATAGTAAATTTAAACAATCTTTTTTAACACTTTTATTTTAGGTTCAGGGGTACATGTGCATGTTTGTTATACAGGTAAGCTCATGTAACAATCTCATATATATATTGTATTTTTAGTAGAGATGGGGTTTTACCATGCTGGCCAGACTAGTCTCGAACTCCTGACCCCGTGATCTGCCTGCCTTGCCCTCCCAAAGTGCTGGGATTACAGGTGTGAGCCGCGCCCAGCCTTAACAATCATTTTTAAAAGGACTTTGAAATAATACTTGGCCCTACCTATGAACTTAAAGACCTTAAAACATTTGAACTGTATTTATAAATTTAACATAGCTTTTATATTTTGGCAAATCTCTTTAACCACTGACTTACAAGATGAAACTTCCCAGGCACTTAATATTAAAATAATATATTTATAAATATGATGTCCCAAATTTTCCTAAATGTTCTAATACTGTATATAAATTTAGTAAGATTTTCAGTTAAAATTATAAGTCTAAGTCAAGTTCTCAATTACACATTTTAAATTGGGTTAACAAGAATAACCCTCAAAACTTTTTCTAATTATTTCAAATACACAAATTGCTAACTATACACCAATTTCATGATATAAAAATATTAACATACTATGTTTGATTCTTCTTAAAACATATCAACACAATTCCAAATCTTCCAAGATAGGAAAAGGTTTACCCTTTAAGTTAATTATTTTATTATCCTGTACAAATTTTGGGATTATCCACTCATATAATGTGTATAATGTGGAAAATGACCTTCTCAGAATGAGATTACAAAATGATCAGAGATTTTAGTGGGGAGCCATTTGTATTTTCGTTTTTGGAAAACTCGATGAAATGCTTTGTACCCAATTAGTTTTTATCGTAATACTATGTAATGTCAGAGTGTTTATGAGATGAGAGAAGAGGCAGAAGGGAGGATAAGAAACCCATTTCCCTGGATCCAAGTTCTATACTATCCCTCGTTTTTATTCTTCGCCTAGATATCTGCAGTTCCTACCCAAACTGATTATTTGATTGGATTTTGCATTTCTTTAGTTCTTAAGATAAATAAGTGCTTTTCCATCTAACTCTAAAAGTCCTTATACTTGGTGGAACATTCTAATTTTTTTTCATGTACTGGTGATTGCTTTAGAATCACACAACTTTTGCAATTTGTGTTTGCAACTAAATTCTGGGTATCTCTCTAGGTTTTGCCTTGCTTTTCATCCCAATCTGCAAGGTCACACTGTTGATAGTTCAAATCCATGTAATTTGGTGCTGGGCAGACCATGTAAAGTATTTTCTGTCCAGCACTGCTCCAGGTGTTTTAAAAGAGATCATGACAATGAACTGAACTCCTTCCAATGACAGCTATCAGAACTGTCCTGAGGACTGGACAAAAATGTCTATGTGGAAGGGCAGAAGGGAGGGTTTAGGAAGACATAGCAACCTGCAAAGGTATGAATGACTATCCCATGGAAGAAGGAGTAGGGTTTTTTATTTGACTCCTGAGACCGCTGGATAGATGTAACAGAGTGGCAAACTCTTAAGGAAGAGCTTTTTCTAATAATTGGCTTTCTCACAAAGGAATAGATTACCTTGGGAGAAAAGTGAGCCCCTAGACACTGGAAGCATCCAAATGAACCTGGGTACCCATGGGTCAAGGAGGTGCTAGAAGAATTTTAACAGTAGTCATGAGGTTGACTTAAAGAATGTATAAAATCTCTTCCACCTTTGAAAACCTCTGATTTCAGAAAACAGAGTTCACAAAGCTAGATGGCTCATAAAAGGCATCTAAATGTCAAAAACATAATTGTGTTGTTAGATTGCCCCACTTACTGGACCATCGGCATTGCAAACCTCCTATGCTGAAATGCCTTCTTTTTTTCCTGGGACAGAAAGCCCTTTGAGTTCTACAGAGAGATGGATTAGGGAAGTGAGGTGGAGGGAGTAGGAAGGGAAAGATTTGTGGCAACAGCTGGAAGACATTAGAGCCACAATAGAAATTAAAAGGAATGGATACGCTGAGCAGAGAAAGAAAACATGACTAAGCTGCACTTTAAGAAGGGGAAATGGTGAGCAAAGTTTTATCTCAAGACTGTTGCCTTCGAAGATGTAGGCGTGTGTGTGTGTGTGTGTGTGTGTAGAAAGAGAGAGAGAAACAAACAATGATAATTTGACCTAAGGATATCAAGGACAAAGTAAATTGTTTGGACACTTCATTAGTATTAATCATTATATTGTATTTTTATAATAGTCTTAGCTAACATCCATTAATCCCTGCTCAGTGACAGGAGCCACATCAGGCATTTTCTATACTCTATCCTGTTCTACACCAGCTACAGATTAGGACTACAGTTTAGGACTCTGAGAAGAGATGAAAGGCTAAAGATCATTGTAGAAACATGTCCATTGACTATTCATCAGATCACGCAATTAAACCTTCAGGTTCTCTGGTCAGAAACCTGGCTTTGAAACTCAGCTTCACCATTTTACCAGGTTTCAAAAACTTAACTTCTTAAACTTTTCACTGTTCAAGATGTAAAACATCAATAAATTACATACCCACTATTTCACAGGAAAAGTTAGGAAAACTAAATGAGGAAATGCATGTAAAGTGACGACTACAATACCTGGCACGCAGTAAGTGCTCAAGGCACGGGAGCTACTCTTCTATCACAGGGGTAGACAAACGTTTTCTTCGAGGTGCCAGATGGTAAATATTTGAGGATTTGTGAGCCATATAGTCTCTGTCACAACTACTCAACTGCCCAAGTACTTCATTTATAGACAATGAAATATGAATGTAATAAAAGTTTCACATATCACAAAAGATTCTTCTTTTTTTAACTATATAAAAATATAAAAAACATTCTTAGCTCACAGTCTGAGAGCCATAGTTTGCTGACCCCATGCCAGCATTCAAAAAACCTTTGCCTCCACTCCACAATAGCCACAAGGCAGGCTTCTCAGGCCATAGACCTTGTCCCCAGAAGAATACCCTTTCCTCTCTAATATCTCATTTTCTCTCTTCAGCTACAAAATGAAAAAAAAAAAAAAACTATTTTTTAAGTGTCCCTACTGTGCTGAATCTTGCAAGGAAAATAGACTACCCCTTTGGCAGTTTCAACCCTGGTAAGAGGCAAGGAGCAAACCGATGGAAAGTTGATGGCCAAAGCCTGCAGAAGCACGCTGTCTCCCACCCTCCACACACATCCGTCAGAACCTGGCTGCCTCCTCACTAGGGCATCTGCACACTCTGTTGTTTTCTTCCCAGTGCTGCAAGATTCTCTCCCCAATCTAGATCCCATGACAACTTGCTTGAAGCAACTTGCTTTCAAGCAACAGGCTCCATTAAAGTTAGAAAAGTATAAATTGATCAATATAGGGAAACACAGCCTGAAAAAGCCCCTTTTGTGAGCTTTTTATTACGGCCTTTTAATCAGAGCCGTGCTAATGGATGACTTCTCAAATAAATTAACATTTTTATCCTAATGCAAATTTAAAAAGGGGTATCAGCAAGGCATTTTATAACACATAAATATATGCACTCTACATTTTTCCTGGAGAGTTACTTGGCAATATATATCAAGATTTTTAATGTCACCATTCTTTTTGACCAGGTAATTAACCTTCCGAGAATGTGCCCTAAGGATATAGTCATACATATAACACAAAAATTTATGAACAAGATGTTCACCACAGCCTGTGTCCCTCAGGCTAAAATCTTGAAACTAACTGATTGGCATGATGGGGCCCATGTTTTTTCTCCCTTTGGCCTATCTCTGGTCCAAACAGCTAAGACTGAAAGGGTTAGGAGAGGAGCAGGGTCTTGTGGTAACCAGGGTGGTCCCTTTAGGGGACTGTGAATAGAGTGATAACACTTTTCACACAATAATATTTAATGACACAGGAAAACAGTCACAGTATAATGGCAGACGAGAAGAGCAAGCTATAAGCTGTACATATGATAGATCTTAACTTTGAAAATAGTTATTCATAAAGAAATAGATATTTACCAAAATGACTTATTCAGTAACTAAGTTATATGTGAACATGTAATCAAAATCTATTTGTAACAAAACTCTCAGAGTTATTTCTCTCCTCTTACAAACGTTTCATACGTGCCCCTCCTGCCACATGTCACTCATCAGTTCTGTGGTCTATTCATCCCAGCATATTGCCACCACCAGTGACAGCCAGGATTTGTTCCTTTGTTTCCTTAAGGCTACGAAGAAAAGGCAGTACAAACATAAGGTTTTTGACATATATCTACAAGTAGAAGTTGTATAGTACAATGAATTTTGTAATGTGTTCAATTATTTTTTAGGTAACCTGAAGATATATAACACAAATGCACATATACACCTTTGCACACACACACATATACATACACACAGACAAAAACACTAGAAGGAGGAACACCAAAATGTAAATGGTTATTATCTCTAGGTGCTGAGATTGAAGATTACCATTGTATTTTATTTCCTTCTTCCGATTTTTCTATATTTTGTTGATTGGTTGCATCTACAAACGAGCATGCATTTTTTATAATAATAAACAGTAAATGTTTAAAAAAGATACAAGTATTAGTATTTTTTTACAAAAAGTAAGTAATAATCTTGACCATACCAGGCCCCAAGCCACCACCCATCCCCACATCTCCACCCTGCCTTTTCTCGGTTTTTATTTGGGGAAAGTAGAGCCTCATTGGAGGAAGATGCAAAGCCATACTGTCCGGCCCTGCTATGTACTCTGTGCTGATATCTTCTACTTGATCCCCCAGTTCCACTCTCCCCTTCACTCCACTCTGTGGCCCTGTAGACTGATCTGTAGAGGTCTGCGTTAACCAGGCTCCTCTGCCCTCTGGCATCAGTTGGATTTGGCCAAGGTGTGGTGTGTATCAGCAGGGTCTCTGGAAAGCCATAGCTTCACAGCTCCTGTCAGGCAGCTTTCTCTGTACTTCTCATTCCTTAAGCCCTTGTAATTGGTTTTTCCTCTTTCCCCTTTAGGCTGGTAAAGGCTCCCTGTTCTCTCACTGCTCCAGGATTCCGCACCATCCCTTGTCACATTCCCTAAGCCCTGTCCACACCACTGAAATCAACCTTTTATTAAACTCTCTTTAATTGCCCAGCTTGAGTGGGCCATCTGTTTCCTGCTGAGTCATGGGCAGACAGATACTCACGTTGCTATACACATCTTGGCCCTTAGTACTCACTACCTGTTTACATTAATCCTACTGACTCTCCAGGGCTCTCCCACAATGGTGTCCTTACCACAAGCATAGCTGACTCCTGCGATTCCTCAGGCCTCATCAGACTTAATTTCCCCCTAGACATCTATCCTTGGGATCAGAATGAGGGCTCTCACAGGTTCCATATTATCTCTTTCCGAGTGCTGCCCCAATGTGGGCCCACTCCCCAGACTGCAGTGACACCCCAGATATTCCACCACTGTTCCTTTTTCCTTTCCGTCAAATAAGACATTGTTCACTTTTGTTCTTAATCCCCAAATCCAAGCTTTGGCAACAGTCAACTCCTGGATTGAAGAAAATTCCCTCAACCCCAATTAATGTGTCCAGCTCATAAGCAGTTTTGTCTTGTGCTCCTAGTTTCTCCATTTAGTTCAGAGGTTGTGATACCTCTTCTTGTCATCGTCTCTATGAAGGTAATGGCCTAAATCCTAAAGGGGTTGGGATGTGGCAGGAAGTAGGAGAGGAATCAGGGATAATCCCAGCCATATATGCTGGTATATGACATGTGAATTGTTCATGACACTCACTTAAAGAAATAGCACTTTTGCTCACTTTTTCTAAATGAATGAAATATGACACTAAGTCTACATATCCTGAGGCTAGAGGTGTCTGTTATAAGTGAGTGGTGGTAGCTCCCATTTAGTAGGCTCATATAACAACCCTTAAGCTCATAAAGCACCTGGAAAATGGGGGCAGTACTTGGATCTAATTCCATGTAGTTGCTATAATTATCATTGGTCTTTCTACAATGCGATGCCTCTGTCCAGTGCTGATTCTCCAATGTCTGTCTGGCACAAGGCACTCCTCTGGGTGGGCTGGCTTCATGTTCTTTTACGGGGAACTTCACCAATTGCAAGTTCTACTATAGGGGACTGTATTCATTATCTATTGTTGTTTAATAAACCTCCCCAAAACTTAATAGCTGAAAACAACGATTTTCCTATATCTCATGATTTTGGAGGTTGGCTAAATTATTCTTTCTGCTGGTCTTGCCTGGGCTAATTCATGTGGCTATATTCAGCAGGTGCATTGGCTAGGGGCTGGCTCAGATGAGAGAGCTGGGATGACTGGGCCTCTTTTCCCACATGATCTTCCCTCTGGCTGTCTTCATGGCATGGTGGTCTCAGGATTCCAAGAGGGTGAGAACAGAAGCTGTGTGTTCTTTTAAGGCTTAGCCTCGGAAGTTGCACAGTGTTATTTTCACCACATCCTGTTGACAAAATGAAGTCGCAGGGTCAACCCAGATTCCAGGGGCAAGAAAATGGACTCCATCTTTCTTTTTTTTTTTTTGAGATGGATTCTCACTCTGTCGCCCAGGCTGGGGTGCAGTGGTGCAATCTTGGCTCACTGCAACCTCTGCCTCCTGGGTTCATGCCACTCTCCTGTCTCAGCCTCCTGAGTAGCTAGGACTACAGGCGCCCGCCACCACACCCGGCTAATTTTTTGTATTTTTAGCAGAGATGGGGTCTCACCCCATCTCTGGGGTTAGCCAGGATGGTCTCGATCTCCTGACTTTGTGATCTGCCCGCCTTGGCCTCCCAAAGTGCTGGGATTACAGGCATGAGCCACCACGCCCGGCCTAGACTCCACCTTTTGATGGGTGACATGGCAAAGTCATATTGCAAAACGACATGCAAAATAGAAAGCATTGTGCCATGTTTGGAAGCAATCTACCAGAGAGGAGGGGGGATATAAAATATCTCTTAATTTTTCATGATAAACCTCTAGTCAACAAAGAAAGATACTATTAATTTCTTAATCAAATTGTTTTTCCCAGTTATAATTTTATCATAAGATATATTGTGTAAGAGTATACATAATGTATAATTTTAAAATAATAATAATTTTAAAATTAAACTAACCTACCTTAAGAAATATAGCATTCCCAATACCTTGAAAGTCACCTAGATGCTTCACAATAAATGCCCCCTCTCTCCAGTCCTCTCTAGTGGTAACCACGACCCTATATTTCATGCTTGTTATCCCTTGTGTTCTTGTTTTTGTGACCACAGCTCACTGCTGTGGTCATATAACCTCAGTCTCCTGGCCTCAAGCAATCCTCCCACCTCAGCCTCCCGGGTAGGTGGGACTACAGGTATGTGCCACCACACCTGGATAATTTTTGTATTTTTTGTAGAGACGAGGTTTCACCATATTGCTCAGGCTGCTTCCAAACTCCTGAGCTCAAGGGATCTGCCCAACTTGGCCTTCCAAAGTGCCAGGATTATAGGAATGAGCCACTGTGCCTGGCCCTTGTGTTCTCTAGAGTTTTTACCACAGGAGTTGGTATGCCTAACTATGTATTACTTAGTTTTGCCTGTTTGTTGAACTTCACATAAAATAAATCATTCAGTAGTTTGATTTCATCACTCAGTATTGCTTTTTACATTCATTCATATTAATGTGTATAGCTGTAGCTTTTTTGTTTTCATTTATATAGATTTTTCCATTGTGTGAATATATATTAATTTATTTATACATTTTACTGCTACTGGACTTTAAGTTTTTCCAATTTATTAAAAAAATATTATGAGCAATGCTGCCATGGACTATTTTTTAACATCTTCTCGGGTATGCATATACAAGAGTTCATCTAGGGTATATTCCTACTCCTAAAATAATTCCTGGGTCATGGTGTACACAATGTTCAGCTTTACTAGGCAATACCAAACTATTCTCCAATTTACCCTCTTTCTAGTATTGTATGAAAAGTCTCATTGCTCCATATCTGGGTCAACATGTGACATCATTGAGCTAATTTTTTCCAATTTGCTGATCATTAATTATTATCTCATTATGGATTTAATGGGCATTTTACTCATTAATGGAGTTGCTAATATTTTCTTAAGCTTATTAATCCTTTCTGTTTATTCTTCTGTGAAGTGTTTGTGAATATATTTTAACCAACTCTGCTGAATTTTTATTATTTTTAACAATTCTTTACATAATCAGGAATCTGTCCTTAGTTATGTGTATTGAAAATAACTTCTCTCCCAGTTAATGGCTCATCTTTTTACACTTGCTAAATTCTTTCCCTAAATCACCCTGGTATACATCTAATTATATTGAGAATGATCCCACTTCTCCAAACCCAGTCTCTTGTCTTGGAACCAAGTTTGTACACCTCAACTCCCTTTCCTGGGAAAAATTCATTTCCATCGGGCTAGAGACACTTATTCAAATAGACTCCCAGTAGGTTCACTCATTCTGCAACATGCCCGGAAAGTTACGAATCCTTGTTTCTTGGAAAACGCCCTTAGTTCTCCAAGTTGTGCCACCATGAATGGGCCAAACAAGCCACGAATGGCGTGAGTGAAAGAGAAGGCCTCCCAGTGCCTCAACTGGAGTGATGAGGAGACCAACAAACTGCAGAGAGCTGGAAGGATGAAGTATGGGTTTGGTACCTACACTGGAAAACCACCTCTCTCTCCCACTCTTCAGTCTCCATTGTTTTTTGTTTTTGTTTTTCTCTGTCTCTTTATTAGGGTAGTCCTGTCTCTTCTTCATGGCAAACCCCCAGCAGCCTGGCATAAGGCATTTTTCCATCACATTGACAAATAACGAAGTGTCCAACCAAAACCTTGGTGGGAATTTCTGAGCAGGTTTTGACATGCCTGCTGTTACACAGCCTGAAGGTCTGCCTTCACTTAGGCCTTTTCAAAGCATTGCTTTTGGGAAAGTACCTGTCTGTAATCTCGTTTTGTTTATTTTCTCCTTCATGTTCAACAGAAGGAACATTATACTCTATCTCCTTCTGAACCTTCCCAAGCAGACCTTCAGGGTCACCTTGGAGTATTCTTAGGTTTTCCTCCTTTACCTCTAGAAGCTCACCAACTCTCCATGAACCCACAATATTTTTAGAAAGCAATATGGGGAGTGCCATCTAGGTGGGAGAGGCTGTATAGCCACTGCAGAGTATGCAGAGGATTAAAAGAGCTTTCTAGCTTGTCAGTACATAAAGACATCTGGAGTGAGAAAGCTAAAAAACCAAGTTTAGAAACAGTTTAAGCAGGTTCTCAAGGCAGCCACTAGACCCTCATCACCAGGGTTCTCTCCACACAGCGCCTGACTCATAGTGGTCGCTCCATGAATGTTGGTTCAGTAACAGACACAAGGCAGCCTCCCTCGGTGCCCCCACAGCCAGCCCCTCTGGGGTCGCACCCTCTGCCTGGAGCTCTGCCTCACCAACTAAAGCCCTGTTCCATCTTCAGGAACTGCTTCCTCTCACCTGCTTTGTTTTCATCCTTCCCTATGTACGCCACTTGGCATCATCCTCTCAATTTAAACATTTAGGCTTTCACAAAAGTAAGGAAAAGAGTGTGATTAGAGTTTCCAAATTAGAGTTTTGGAAACCTTGTATTCTTCACTGACAACTGAACTGCTTCTGAATATCTAAAGACTTTCCTGATGAGATCCACCGTAGTAACAAATGCATTTTTTTGATATTGTAGAATGAAACATATTAACATTTGCAACACCTACAGAACTCAGTAATCAATAATTTCCAAATGAATAATTCACTATGTTACATAAATTATGTACAAGAAGCTTCTGAGGTGTAGCACTGCACACACACTAGAGGCTGGGACCATCAAGGAAGGCCTAGCAGGAACAAACACATGTTCAAGAGCTCCCTAATTACCCTGCCACACTAGTCAGGAGAAAGCTTCTGTCTTGCTAGTCTGATACCTCACTGGTGGCAGAATTGGGTGGAAGGGAGGTTGAAGGCAAGGGCAGGCTCTTGGCAGTAAGACAGCAGCTCTAGCTTGAGGCTAGGACTGGTGAGATTCACCTGAGACTGCAGAGCTCTGATCGTCTGTACCATTCATTAAGCTTTGAATCACATGTTGGCTTGCGGCAAATTCTGATATTGTTGTCTTATGTCTCTATTTAGTTCTTGGATTCTCATTTCCCTTATTATGGTTATATATCCTGCCTTACCAACTACACTCAAGTTCTCTTATAAGAGCAGGACCCTAGGGATACGCCTCTTTATATAATACATAGAACTCTACAAGTGCTTGAAAAATACCAGACAAATTAAATCATGACCTTTTAAACTACAGACAAACAACCCCCTCTCTTTCTGAAGTAACATTCTAATTATTTTCATCTTTCCTCGCTTATAGGTGGTTCCTCCAACCCTGAATAACTATAGTTACTATTCTCCAAATAATTGTCCTATGTGTAAACACAGTTATGTCAACTACAGAAGAGACATTTTTAGAGGAGCAGATTTTTTTAATGAAATTCCTTGTATTTGGTTTCTAATACTAGTCTGATGAGACTGAACATTTTCTTGTCTATCTTAGGTGAAGCAATGTACACAGGGTTTAAAGTGTGGTACACAACACTTCAGGTCCCTGAGACCCTCTCAGATGATCACTAAAGCACAAAGTATTTTCATAATAATACTAAGAAATCATTTGCATTTGTTGCTGTGCTGGATTAATACAGATGGTGCAAAAGCAATGGTGGATAAAACTGCTGGTGCCTTAGCACTAGTAGTCATTGTATTCACCATCATACACTCATAGTTTTTTCAAAAAAATCTAATTTCATTTAAGATGTCCTTGATTAAGTGTAAAAATAATTAATTTTATTAAGTTTTGACCTTGAGAACATGTCTTTTTAATATCCTGGATGACAAAATGAGAACTACTCATAAATCACTTCTGCATCATTAAAAATATGAAGGTCGTCTTGAGAAAATGCACTCGTGCAATTGAATTGTGAGCTACACTGGTTGCTTTTCTTCATGGAACACAAGTTTTACTTGAAAGAAAAACAAAATATGACTATAGGAGCTGGCACACATTTTTTCCAGAATGAAGGAAGTGAGCCTATCACTTTGAAAAAAATAAAACTGAAGGAATTTGTTGGCAATGACAAAATTCTAGTTTTCAAGCAAAAATTAGAGTTTTGGAAAACTTGTATTCTTCACTGACAACTGAACAGCTTCTGAATATCTGAAGACTTTCCTAATGAGATCCATGGTAGTAACAAATGCATTTTTTTGATATTGTAGAACGAAACATATTAACATTTGCAACACCTACAGAACTCAGTAATCAATAATTTCCAAATGAATAATTCACTGTTACATAAATTATGTACACATTTAAATATTTTTTTAAAAATTCAAAATGAAAGATAAACCAATAAATTTTAGTATAACAGAACATGAAAAGTTAATTGATATGATTACAGATTCTACATTGCAACTAAAAAACTACCACTTGTTGAGTTTTGGTGTATATCAAAGAAGAATATCCACAATTATCTCAAAAGGCTATGAAAATAAACTCCTTTTCCAACTACACATTTCTATGAGGCCAGATTTTCTTCATATACTTCATTTAAAACAGCATCGCAACAGCTTGAATGTAGAAGCAAATGTATTCATCCAATTCTTACATACATTAAAGAAATCTACAAAAATACAACTCATGTCATACACTAAAGAGACTTACAAAAATAAACAATACAGGGCCTGGCGCAGTGGCTCATGCCTGTAATCCCAGCACTTCGGGAGGCTGAGGTGGGTGGATTGCTTGAGCTCAGGCATTCAAGACCAGCCTGGGCAACATGGCAAGACTCTGTCTCTACCAAAAATAAAAAATTAGCAGGGCGTGGTGCACTCCTATAGTCCCAGCTACTTGGGAGGCTGAGTTGGGAGGATCTCTTGAACCCAGGAGGTCGAGGCTGCAGTGAGGCAAGATTGTGTCACTAAATTCTAAGCTGGGTGACAGAGTAAAACCATGTCTCAAAAGATAGAAATAAAAAACAATACCATTCTTCTATTTTTTTATTTGAAAAATATAATTAATTAAAATTGTTTTGTTTACTTTAACAGGTAATGAGTTTATTGTGATTCTTAAATAAACTAATAAATAGCTATTTGGAGTCCTCAATAAATTTTAATGTTTTGGTTCTGGGACCAAAAAGTTTGAGAACTACTTATCTAGGAGACTTTAATTTGTAGGTCTCCTTTGATCAGACTAACAGGCAGGGAGTAACATCTTTAAAGCACAAACCCAACATCCTCAAAGAATAAACCAGATTATTTGGCCCATGTGCATATCTAACCCTTGCTTACCCTGAGGCTCCTGTGGTGTGCTTGCACCAGGTTACAAGGGCTCAACTGAAGAACCTCCTGGGTTTCATTTTCACAGAGTAACTGTTATTTGAAAACTTGGAAGTTTTGCCTTTCCAGTTCATTTATAAAGAAATTGAGTAGGATTGCCATCTGTATTTATTACCCCTAAAAGGCATCTATTTATTTAGCTTTACGTGTTTCCTGTCTCAAAGACAACTATCTGCCCTTGACTAAATATTGCCGTCAGTTTCACAAAATCTCAACATGTCTATAGTGTGTGGATCTAGACAAAGGCTGCTAATAGACCAAATCTATATCCATAGTTTTCCTTCACTATACGTAGATGTAACCCCTTCAGGATTCCTAAGGGATTTTTCAAATATGATTTCTCCTTTCAGAAAAACTTCCCCCAAGTAGTTTATGCTTGATTTAGTAGTCCTTGATCTCACAGCTCAAGTGACTTATTCCGTAGGGTCCTAGTCACTCACAGCTGGTTCATATTAAAAATGGTATTCTTTGTTCTACGTGATTCTTTAATTTCTGCCTAATTGCTAATATGAACTTGATCCGACAGAAGTTATATGCTTTTCTGTTTCTTTCATTTGTGGAATCTTTCCCTTCTCCCATGAAACCCTTTTATTTTTACCTCCAGTGATTTCCTTTAGTGAACAAAATGTGATTTTTTCTCCAACATCTAATTTGTAAAATTGGTGACATTCATTTTTCACAAAAGTATTTGAAAAGTCTTCAGATTCTCTTTGTATTATTTTAAAAATGTAACTACAGGTATTTATTTCAATCTAGCACTTTAGCTTTATTTCCTTTTAAAACTTCAGCATCTTAATGGGATTTTAAAAAAAACTTCCCCCCCTCCACCCCCCGGCCTGCCAGATTCTGAATTCAATCATGTTGTCATTGTTATGTAACAGTTCACCCACAGCCACTTTCTGTAGCTATTCCTGATCACCACTTAGAATAAAATGCAGTATATTTCTTTCCTTGTGGATTTAAAGGCTAGCTTTTCTAAGAAAGAATTAGTATTATCCCAAACTTTTTATTTCTGTACGTGGTCCTGATTCTAGAAGAATTGTTACAATTTGTTTAAATCCTTCTTTGGGGGTAAGTTCCTGGCTCTTATCACTTAGTGTAATTTTGTAGCTTCCCTCCTTATTATAACATATCAGTGCAGGCTCATTGCTGAATTCAATAAACCTGTGTCAAGCACATACTGGAATAAACGCTGTAGGAAATACAAATATAGAAGACAATATAAAAGACTGAACATGCTTTGGCCTTTAACCTTCAAGAGTTCAGCCTAATAGGAGAAACAGAGGCCGACATGAGCAACTCCAATTGGCACATACCCAATGCTTTGGGGAACACAGGGGAGGGTGCAGGAACTCCTGTTACCGTGGCTGCATTATTGAAGGTGACGGCTTGTCCCTTAAGGTCCTTTATCACTCTCTGTCTAGTCCTTGCTTCCCTGAGCCACACCAGTCTTGGCATCTATGAGGCGTGGGTAAAAAGTGCAAAGACACTTGCATCCATCCATCTCAAAAGGTTATATTTGGCGCCCTGAACTTCCCAGCGTACCCTCTTCTGGTGAGCACTTTGATTGTTTTGTTGTCTGCACTGCCTCTTCTAACCCGTGCCTGGATCCCACTGCACACTCTCACTGTGGACATGCGAGCCAGAGCCTGTGGTGCTGGGCTCTGCTGCCCTTGCTGCCATCACTGAAGAAGTTCTAGAAGCTGGGACAATATTTTCATCCAGTCTTTGAGGTCTGAGACAGCCGTTGATTACAGTTATTTTTATGCTCTTAGGATGCCCTGCCTCTCTAGCCTACTTTGTAGAAGAACTTGAAACGAGCTCTGGAGAGTAGGGATGGAGTGGGAGAGCTGGCTTAAGAGTCGCCAACCACATCCATGTGTTAAGCACTCAGAAACATGTTTTTTTCTCAGGGTAAATTCTCTGCCTTCTTGGGGCCATACTGATCCCTGAGGTTGTGAACCTTTTTATGTCCTCTCGGTGGAGCTGTATGACGCAGGGGTCCCAGGATCTGATCATCAGCTTCAAAGGCCTTCACCATGTATCCCAGGTCCCCATGCTAATAGGTGTCTTGAGGGATGCCTGACTATCCCAGCGTTTCTGAGGCAGGCATTCGGGTTAGGCCCCCATCCCGTCCTCTGTACTTTTCTAGTAAGATTTTTCAATTATCAGGACTTTAGTTAGTAATAATGTGTCAATCCTGGTTCATCAATTGTGGCAAATTTGCTATATGGATGAAAGATGTTAATAGGGAGTACTAGGTATGGGGTGTAGGAGAACTCTGTGTACCAGCTTCTCAATTTTTCTGTAAATCTAAAATAGAGTTTATTTTTAAAGTTACCAAAAAAGTAATATATGTTCTTTTTCAAAATTCAAATTGTACTCAAATTATATATAAAGTAAAAGTGAAAAAAAAGGTCCCATTACATCCTCCCACTAATCTCACTCCTCAGAGTTTTAGAGATAGCTACTATTTCAAATTTGGTGGTTTTTTTTGTTTGTTAGTTTTTTTCTATTTTCACACGCATGCACACACACTACACACACACATGCACATATATATTCACATATTTTTTAACAAAATAATATATGCATATTTTTTAAAACTTTTCTTTTTCCAATAATAATATGTTACTCTCTTACCATGTCAATTCATATCATTCTACTTTTTTTTTTTTTTTTGAGACGAAGTCTGGCTCTGTCGCCCAGGCTGGAGTGCAGTGGCAGGATCTCGGCTCACTGCTACCTTGCCTGGCTAATTTTTCTATTTTTAGTGAAGACAGGGTTTCACCATGTTGGCCAGGCTGGTCTCAAAGTCCTGACCTCAGGTGATCCACCCACCTCGGCCTCTCAAAGTGCCAGGATTACAGACGTGAGCCACCACACCCACACCCGATTTGTGGAATTTCATAATATGGAAGTACCATAACTTATATAATCCTTCCTCTACTCAAATATATTTATATTGTGCCCACTTTTTCAAATACTACAGTGAATAACTTGTATGACCAATTATGTATATACATATATTTATTTAAAATATCTATTTAAAATGGATAATTCCAAAATCACAAGATTTTAAGATTCTTACCAATCATGCTGCTCCTCACATATGATACGTCAACCCCTTCTATATGTCTGCTCCCATCCTTCATCAAGAGTTTTTCATAGCCTGGTAGTTCTCTGTTCCTTTGTTTGCCCAAAATCTGAACCATGCCCAAAATCTGAGGAGAATGGGGGACAGGGAGGGAAGCAGGTACTTCCAGGCAGTCTTTGTTTTATTAACTGCTATTTGTATATCTTTAATGTGACTTTTCTACCACTCTGCATGAATGCAGGCTGCTTAAAGAGATCTTAGTTTGGTCTAGGAGCCAGGCTATGAAGGGATGGAAAGTATTGTAAGAAATTTTTGTCGTTGTCCTTAGAAGGCCTAGAACTATCTCAGGATCAAGGAAGAGTCAAGATGTGGTAAATTATTTGCAAAAAGGACCACCATAATTCCCATTCTTTGTGTTATCTTCTCAGGTGTCTTTGGGCTTGGCCATGTAACTTGCTTTGGCCAATGGGACACTAGCAAATGTGACACAAGCAGAGACTTGAGAAGTTTACATATTTTGGCTTGATTTTTCTAGCTGATCTTGGGAACCCTGGACCACCATGTGAAAAAGCTAAACTTTGGAGTAGCTTATTGGAGGTTTAGAGACCAAATGGAATAGAGAGAAGCTTCTCAACAAAGGCCCCCTAAATCAATCATGCAGCCAAGCACCAGACATATTAGTACCATTACCTGAGGTCATATGAACCCCAGCCAAGCTGCCACTTGACTGAGCTCAGACCAGAAAAACCACCCACAGCTGGCAAAGAATTCTATGAAATAATATTTGTTTATGTTTCAAGCGACTAAGTTTTGAAGTGTTTTTTATGCAGCAAAAACTAACTGATACACAAGAATTTCCTGGAAAAAAATGGCATGAGATAGAATAATTTTAGATTAACCTCATATCTGGACAAAAATACAAAAAACATAAACATATATAAACATTAGCCAACTGAATCCAACAATACACACACGTGCTCACACACACACACGGCATCATGAACAACTTGGGTTATCTTACAAATACATGATTTGAGACCAACCTGGACAACATGGCTAAACCCCCTCTCTACAAAAAATAAATAAATTGGCCAGGTGTGGTGGTGCACGCATATGGTCCCAGCTACTCAGGAGGCTGAGGCAGGTGGAGGAATACAGATTTGTCACATAAATCATTCTATTAACAGCAAAACGGGAAAATGTTTCTAATTCTCTTAATAGACACAGAAAAAATATTAAATGAAATTCAAAAGCAATTTCTAATACAACTTTTAGCAAATAGGAACAGAAGGAAACTTTAATGTTATAATGATTATCTTCCCAAAAACTCACATCAAATATCAGAGTTAATGGTAAAACTCAGAACTTTCCCTTTGAGTAATAAGACTAGGATGTTTGTTATCACTGCTTCTATTCAATAGTATTCTAGAAGTCCTAGTCAGAGCAATAAGACCAAAAGGATATATAAAAAATTTGACAGAAAGAAAACTTGTCATTCACAGACAATATGATTACATAATATAGAAAAATCCAAGAGCATCTAAAATCATTAAAAGTTTAAAAGATGTAAATGTGTTGGCAGGATACAAAACCAGCATATAGAAATCAATGGGACCTTCTTGAATAACAACAGCAACTAATTAGAAAAAAAAGGTTTTTTTGAATAATAATCATCACAAAGCCCGGTCTACCCCAGTCAACCTTCCCAGGTGATCCGGATGGACTAGTTGCATATTTCTAAGTTCTATGAAGGCAGGAATGGTATCTGTGTTGTTCACCACTGTGACTCTAAAGCCTGGCACATAGAGGATAGTCAATACATATTTGTGACCAACAAAGCTGATAGGGTGACCACTGACCTGGATTTCCCTGGACGGAGGGCTTCCCGGGACATGGAAATTTCAGTGCTAAAACCATTGGTCACTCTACCTGTCAATAAAATCCAAATGGAAAAATCTGAGTGTCTATGGTTAAACAAGGAATAAATTGTTGCTTTCGGGGTTAACAAAGAAAGAAAGTGAATGAATTTTGGGTTAATGGGTTATTAACCAAATCAGACTAAAGCAAATGAGTTGGGTATGAAACAGTGCCTCCCTATAATAAAACTTGTATGCTGATATTTTGGAATCTATGGCACCATTAAAACCACCAAGATCATGTAGAGCTTATAAATATGATTCTTCCTACAACATTCTAACACAATCTAACAGCATTCCAAAGTGAGAAGCCATAAAAGAATTGTCTTCATCAAATTGCAAGTAACTGTAATATCTTTTCTCCCAAAAGAACCTGAAAAAAGCAAAAGGCCCTGCTACTCTGAAAATAATAGTGAAATAATATTTGTCTGATCAAACAACTACTCTGATGAGAAAGATAAGTAATTAATTTCTATTACATTTAATACCTGAAAATTATTTTTTCTAAAACACCTTCAAGAACAGTACAGATTTTCTATTTCATATTACTATTCATTACATTCAAAGTGCAGAGAAGGGAAACAGTGACATAGACTATTCAATAAATAAATAATATTGCTATGGTTTGAATGTATGTGTCCCTCCAAAATTCATATATTGGAACTTAACCCCCAAGATGGTGGCGCTATGGGAGGTGATTAGGCCATCAGAGACTAATCCCACCCTTATTAATGGGATTAATGCCCTAACAAAAGAGGCTTCAGAGAGCTTCCTGGCCCTTCTGTCTCTTCTGCTATCTGAGGACACAGCAACAAAGCACCATCCTGGAAGCAGAGAATGAGCCTTTACCACCAATTGAACCTACCAATGCCTTATCTTGGACTTCCCAGCCTCCAGAATTGTGGAAAACAAATATTTTTTTAAGACAGGGTCTCACCATGTTGCCCAGGCTGATCTCAAACTCCTGGGCTCAAGTAATACTCCCACCTTGTCCTCCCAAAGTGCCGGGATTACTAGTGGGTGCCACTGTGCCTACCCTGCAAAATAAAATTCTGTTGTCCACAAATTACGCAGTCTAAAGTATTTTGTTATAGCATCAGGAACAGACTAAGACAATATTGCTTACCAAAAAAATTGTCCTGTCATTTTCCGTGACTTACCTATTCACAAATAAACACAAATTTCTTCAGCATCTGTGATACTGTGAAACATTTATTTGGTTTTCATCCCTGTTTCCTGACATACAGCTCCTAATAACATTTGACATCTCTGGAGTGTTAAGAGTGTCTTTCGTATGCTGATGATATGACTGGTGATTGGGGCTCCTAGATAGCTTCAGGATGGAGATCAGTCATTAGAAGATCAAGACAGTATTACAGTGCTGGGGCTTTCATCCCCAACCCCAAAATCCAGGGAGAAGAGAGAGGATGAAGGTTAAGTTGATCACCAATGGCCAGTGATTTAATCAACCATATAATGAAGCTTCCATAAAAATCCCAAAAAACAGGCTGAACACATGGAGGTTCCAGAGGGCGGCTCACTGCATGGAAGCTCCAAATGCATTCCCATATACTTTGCCCTATGCATCTTTCCCATCTGGCTGTTCACCTATATCCTCTGTAGTATCTTTTATAATAAATGATAAACATAACTAAAGTGTTTCCCTGAGTTTTCGTGAGCCACTCTAGCAAATTGAACCCACGGAGGTGCTCATGGGAACTCCAACTTAGAGAGCTGGTCAGTCAGGAGCATAGACCACAACTGTGGCTTGAAATTGGCATCTAAAGTGGGAGGCAGTCTTGTGGGACAGAGTCCTCAACTTGTGGGATTTGATGCTATCTCCATGTTGTACATAGTGTCAGAACTGAATCTAATTATAGGACACCCAGCTGATGTCTGCTGCAGAATTTCTTCATGTGTAGGGGAAAATCCCCACACATCTGGTCACAGAAGTGTTCTGTCTTGAGTATTACATATATACCTATGTAACAGAGTAGGAAAAATCAATTCGGTTTTTCCTGTCACTGATTGCTTTGTGTACAGAGAAACATTCCCAACGCCCATTTTGGTGTCAGAAGTGGTGAGTGGTTTATGAGTAGAAAAAGCACATTAGTTTTTCCTGTATCTTTACAACATCCACATGGGACTTATCAATTCCAGCTGAAATGTTTATTTCATTTGTGGCTTCTGTCTCAAACTTCCTCTATGTTAGACACATCTTGATGACTCTACCTTTATAACACTTTTCTTTTTTTTTTTTTTTTTTTTGAGACGGAGTCTTGCTCTGTCGCCCGGCTGGAGTGCAGTGGCTGGATCTCAGCTCACTGCAAGCTCCGCCTCCCGGGTTTACGCCATTCTCCTGCCTCAGCCTCCCGAGTAGCTGGGACTACAGGCGCCCGCCACCTCGCCCGGCTAGTTTTTTGTATTTTTAGTACAGACGGGGTTTCACCGTGTTAGCCAGGATGGTCTCGATCTCCTGACCTCGTGATCCGCCCGTCTCGGCCTCCCAAAGTGCTGGGATTACAGGCTTGAGCCACCGCGCCCGGCCTATAATACTTTTCTAATTCTTTTCTTCTGCCTAAGTTGATTCTATGTCTGATATGATGGGAATGGAAATAGAAAGCCGATAAATTTAGGGTACTTTGGATGGATTAGCCAAGCAGTGATGGAAAAAGAAAAAAAAATAACACATACTAAGTCTCCACAACGTGCTACTAAATAAGTTGTCTAATTTAATCTTTAAAGTAACTCTGAGAGGTAGGTATTAATGTCTGTGTTTACTTACGAGGAAACTGAGGTGTAATAAGTTTGAACATATTGAGCAAGTTCATTCAGCTACCAAGCTACAGAGTTCAGATTCAACTTCAGTCTACCTCCAGAGGATGTGCTTTCCTGCTGTATCTCATTCCAGTGAATACACCAAGATGGTTTGGGTAGACTATGATAAATAAATGATTTGGACCCAAATCATTGAAAAGTGAATATTTCTGGCTTTTAACAAATATGCAATATAAGAAAATTAACTTGTGTAAATGTGTAATCAATTTTAGGTTTTATGTCAGACATGGTTTTTAACTTCAAATTTTTATTAACCTCAGATAATGTCATATATAATATAAACTTTGCCTGTCCCCTTCAAAAGAATAAAACTCACCACTTTGTAGATAAACCTGTTCTCTTATTGTACCTTCAATGTATATTAGTAATTTCAGTTGGGCTTTTATCTTATTTCAAAACTTTATCTGACTTAGGTTATCTCATTTCACATCAAATTTTGTAACACATGATGCAATGCATGAACCACAAAGCCATAACTGCTAAATGTTTCTTACACTAAAAAAAAACCTTTGGCCAGGCGTGGTGGCTCATGCCTGTGATCCTAGCATTTTGGGAGGCCAAGGCAATTGAATCACCTGAGGACAGGAGTTCGAGACCAGCCTGGCCAACATGGCAAAACCCTGTCTCTACTAAAAATACAAAAATTAGCCAGCCATGGTGGTGTGTGCCTGTAATCCCAGCTACTTGGGAGGCTGAGGCAGGAGAATCACTTGAACCTGGGAGGTAGAAGTTGCAGTGAACCAAGATCGTACCACTGCACTCCAGCCTGGGCAACAGAGTAAGACTGTCTCAAAACAAACAAAACAAAAAACTTTTAGCTGGGTGCAGTGGCTCACACCTGTAATCTCACCACTTTGGGATGCTGAAGCGGGTGGATCATCAGAGGTCAGGAGTTCAATACCAGCCTGGCCAACATGGTAAAACCCTGTCTCTACTAAAAATACAAAATATTAGCTAGGCGTGGTGGTGCATGCCTGTAATCCCAGCTACTTGGGAGGTTAAGGCAGGGGAATTGCTTGAACCCAGGAGGCAGAGTTTGCAATGAGCCAAGATGTCACAACTGCACTCCAGCCTGGGCGACAGAGCGAGACTCCATCTCAAAAAACAACAACAACAATAACTTTGCCTCAAATGCTTGACTTTATTAAAATTTACTTTACCCTGTTCAAGTGATATTGGTAACACCATATTATTTGTTAGATTACTTAATAATACTAATTTTATTTATTTAAAATTATTTTTAGACTATGAAATAAATTTATGTAATTATAACAAATCAAAAAATGTAATTGGGTATAAAGAAAAATTTAATAGAACAGATGAGATTAGAGAAATAGGCAGGTATCAGTTTATATAGGGTCCTATAGGTTGGATTTAAAAGCTTGGATTTATATTCAATGGGAAGCCAATGGAAGATTTTAAACAGGAGAATAACATCCTCTGGTTTATGTTTTAAGAAAAGCACCCTGGCGGCCAAATGAAGGGTGGGCTATAAAGGAGAGGGCAAGAGTGTCATCCATGAGGCCAGTTGAGAGATGTGGTGGAACAATATCTTGGGGAAAGACAGTGGTGACTGGGAATGGTAAGGAACGGTGAAAATGAAGAGAAGGGTCATTTTTTATATCTTATTGGTGGATTGGATTAGGGGGTTGGCTGGCTAGAGAACAGAGTCAGAGGTATCTCCCCGGTTTGAGGACTGAGCAATGGATGGCAGCATTTCCTGAAATAGAGAATAAGGGAAAAACCAAATGTTCCCCCTGTTGCAAAAGTTTCTCTTTTTCTATCTCTTTCTTTCTCTCTCTTTCTATGTGTGTGTGTGTGTGTGTGTGTGTGCGCGTGTGTGTGTGTGTTTGTTGGAGATGGTGTGCCTTCTAGAATGTTATCCTACTCCACTGCTCTTGTACCTTTTGTAGTTTTCAGATTGCAGTAGACAGATTCTTTGGTGGCCCCCATGAACCTAACTTCCTGGTGCTCATGCCTTGTGAATCCTCTCCCTTGAGTAGGGATGGGATCTGTGACTTGTTTCTGACAAATGGAGCAAGCTGCCATGTTGTGAGCTGGCCTACAAAGAAGGCCAAGTGGCAAAAAACTGAGGATAGCCTCTGATTAGTGGCCAGCAAGAAACCAAGGCCCTTAGTGCAACATCCTGCAAGGAACTAAATGTGGCCAACAACCACATGAACTTGGAAGCAGATCCCTCCCCAGTCAAGCCTCAGGTCAGACAGCAGCCCCAGTCAACATCTCAATTGCATCCTTTTGCTACCCTGAAGCAGCTAAGTTATCCCTGAACTCCTGATCCACAGGAACTGTGAGATAATCAATGTGCGTTGTTTTAAGCCATACATTTTTGATAATAGTGCTAAGCAGCAATAGATAACTAATATACCAATTTTCTTAAAATACTTTCTTAAAAGAAATTACAGTTATAATACGATTCAGGTTTCTCACATATATAAATCCTTATTCCTGTTTTGAAAAGGTTGCTTTTTATAAATGTATAATATTTATAAAAGTGTAAGTCTATATACTCTCTCCAATTATGAATGCATAAAATCGTTGCATATATCTGTCAATGTAACACTTATGGAATTATAAGTTATAAGGAAACTTGGATAGGTGAAGCAGCTTGCTCAAGTTCCTATAGCTAGTGACAAATCCAGGAACAAAACTTACCACACTGAAATGTGGTTTTAGCATTCAAGTGACATATAACCATGGAGAAAGTCTTGACAATCTTCCATTTCTTAAAGTGTATACTATCAAAACCTTTCAAGAACTCCTAAAAGGCAACAATTTTCTCACCTAGAAAGTATACTGCCATATGTAAATGTTAGCATTATAAAACTCATCAGAGCTGAATCAAATGGCTTTTACTTGTATTTGACTCCTTTATTCACTCTAAATTATTTAATGATAAAGGAAAAATGTTTCTTGGCTTTTCTATTTCATTCAGGTTCTTACTACATATACATGCAGCCATAGAAGATGCCAAGAAAGAAGGAAAACAGCTTCTGGACTCACAAAGTCGCTAGTTTGAAGTGGCACACACAGATTTTTCTTTGCTAAACAAAAAGCAGTCTTAAAATGTTTCCTTTGGTCTGGATAAGAAAGCATTCACGGTAATGCCTGCATGGTGCCTGGCATGCAGTAAATGTGTGTTATTGTTTTTATTATGCAGCAATGAAAAGGGAGGTGCACAGGGACAGTGTGTACCAAACTTTAAGCATGTGATGAAGCAAACCACACCACCCTATTACTTTGTGATTCCCATAATTTTACTTTCATCAGTTTGTCATCCTATTAGATAAAGGCCCTGATAAAAAGAAGAGAACGTTCAGCAGCATGCTGAGAATAACTGGAATGATTCATCAAAGTGAACAATTGCCCAACCATTGCTAGATGAGAAAAGTGGCAGAAAGTTGCACCAATATGAACAAATACTCTTGGACTTATGCTAAAAAGCCCCAGAAATATTAACAGATAAACTGCAGTGTTGAGACAAAACCTCTATCTCTTTTATGCTTTTTGGTAGACATTTATTGAGTACTTACTGTGGATCAGACACTACACTAGACACTGGGAATGTAAAAATGAGTGAGACACAGCCTTTGACTTCAATAAAAATAAATTATAATGGAATTCTACAATAGAGAAATATATGATGACACACAAAGGAATAAAAGATTAACTCTACCAATGGGAGTTAGAGAAAGCTTCTTCGAGAAGATGTCTGGAGTTGAGTTTTATGGGAAGAATAGGAAAATTATCAGAAAAAAATAAAGAACAACCAAGTGCAAAAGCACAACAGATTCTTTCCAATTTCAAAACTTATCACAGTAATTAATACAGTGTGGTATAGGCATAAGGATAAACATAATAGATCAATGGAATCGAATTGAGAGTCCAGAAATAAACCCTCACATTTAGATAATCGATTTTTGACAAGGATGCCAAGACAATTCAATGGGAGAAAGAACAATCTTTCAACAAGTGGTTCTGGGACAACCAGATGGCCACATGAAAAAAGAAAGAATTGGACCTCTGCTTGACACCATATACAGAAATCAACTGAAAATGGACCAAAGACCTAAAATTAAGAGTTAAAACTTTACAACTTTTGGATGAAAATATGGGGGTAAATCTTTGTGATTGTAGATTATGCAACACTTTCTTAGATATGAAACTGAAAGCACAATTGACCAAAAATATTTTTAAAAATTGTATGTCACCAAAATTAAAAACTGTTGTGCTTTCTCAGACACACCATTAGGCAAGTGAAAAGACAGCCTACAGAATGGGAGAAAATATTTGCAAATCATATATTTAATAACAGGCTTGTATCCAGAATATACTAACAAAAACTCTTACAACTCAATAGTTAAAAGATAATTAACAAATTAAATATGGACAAAAAGTCAGAATAGACATTTCTCCAAAGAAGATATATAAATGGCCAATAAGCACTTGAAAAGATGCTCAACATCATTAGCCATATGGGAATGTAAAACGAAACCACAATGAGACACCACTTCTTGCCCACTAGCATAACTCTAATAAAAAAGACAGACAATAACAAGTGTTGACAAGAATGTGGATAAATTAGAACCCTTATACACAACTGTGAAAATGTAAAATGGAGCAATCACTTTGGAATAACAATTTGGCAGTTTCTCAAGGTTAAACACAGAGTTATCATATGACCTAGCAATTCCACTCCTAGGTATAAGTGTATACGCAAGAGAAAAGAAAACATATGTCTAAACAAAAACATGTATGTAAATATTCATAACAGCATTATTAATAATAGCCAAAAGTGGAAACAACCCAAATGTCCACCAATTAATGAATGCATAAATACGTGATATAGCAATATAGATAAATATTATTTAGCAATAAAAAGCAATGAAGTACTGATACATGTGACAACATGGAAAAGCCTTTGAAAACATGCTAAGAAAAAGAAGCCAGTCACAAAAGACCATTTGTTGTATGATTCCATTTATTTTAAATGTCCAGAAAAGGCAAATCCATGGAGACAGAAAGTAGATTGGTGATTGCCAAGACTGGAGGGTATGGAGGGAGAAAAATGGGGGTGACTAATAATAGGTGTGGGGTTTCTTTCTGGGGTTTGAAAATGTTCTAAAAAAGAGATTGTGGTCTTTGTGGCACAACCTGTGAGTATAGTAAAAACTACTGAACTGAACACTGCATTTAAATTTTTTTTTTTTTTTTTTTTCCTAGAGACAAAGTCTCACTCTGTCACCCAGGTTGGAGTACAGTAGCATGTCATAGTTCACTGCAGCCTCAAACTCCTGGGCTCAAGTGATCATCCCAACTCAGCCTCCCTAGTAGCTGGACTACAGGTGTGTGCCACCATGCTCGGCTAATGTTGTTTTTTGTTGTTGTTGTTTTGTAGAGACAGGGTTTTGCTGTGTTGCCCAAGCTGGTCTTGAACTCCTCAAGTGATCCTCTCACCTCGGCCTCCCAAAGTGCTGGGATTACAGGCATAAGCCACCAGGCCTGGCCTGAACTGAAAAATTTAATTGGGGGAATTGTATAGTTGTGAATTATATCTCAAAGCTGTTAGGAAAAAAAAAATGCACAATGGATGTGGGGTTATTGGCTGTGCAAATGGCCCCAATTCTTCACTCCCTCTGTATCTACGCCCTTTGCCATGTGACTCTCTACTTTTCTCTCTCTAAAGATGTGGGGTGGGTTGGGCTATTCTTGCATTGCATAAACAAATACTTGAGACTGAGTAATTTATAAGAAAAGAGGTTCAATTGGCTCACGGTTCTGCAGGCTGTGCAAGCATGTTGCTGACATTTGCTTGGCTTCCAGGGAGGCCTCAGGGAGATTTTACTCATGGCAGAAGGTGAAGCAGGAGCAGGCATGTCACATGGCCAGAGAGAGAGAGAGAGAGAGAGTTGGGGGAGGTGCCACATACTTTTAAACAATCAGATCTCATGAGAACTCCTTATTACCAAGGGGATGGCACTAAGCCATTCACGAGGGATACACCCCCATGATCGGAACACCTCCCCACCTTCATCACTAGGGATTACATTTCAACATGAGATGTGGTGGAGACACAGATATCCAAACTATATCATGGAGTCATTTCCCTATTCACTGAATCTAGGTTGATGTTGTCACTTTGTCCAATAGAGTGCAGGGAAATGACTTGATGTCACTTCCAAGCCTGGAACTTAAGAACTCTTGCATGTTTCCATTTGGCCTTTGCTACTTTGCCATTGCCATGACAATATCCCTGGATTAGTCTGATAGAGAATGAGAGACGTGACACAGAGAAGCTTCTCTTCAATCATCCCATTTAAGGTCATCCTACATCAGTCAGTAGCCACCCAGTTCCCAAGCATGTGAATGAGCCCAGCGGTGACCAGAAAAACCACCCAGTCAAACCCTAATTCTCAAATTTTAAACTTACAGACTAATTACATGTTTGTTGTTTCAAGCCCGTGTGTTTTGGGATTGAAGTATTTGTGTGAAAATAGGTAACTGATACGGCAGGATAACACGGCATTCATTGCCATCTCAGGAACTTGAAGGAATAGGTAAGAGGAAAGGTAATGAAATTTAGCACTTCCCAGACCTCAAGTCCCTTACAGAGAAGGAACTTGGAAAGTTAAATATTGTGTGCATGCATAAAAATATAAAAATGTAAGTCAAAAGTAATACAAGGTGATTGGAAATTCCACGGTGACATTTAAAAATATATAGCATATTCTATTTACTGTCTAGTAGTGGTTACACTAAAAAAAAAATTCACCTTAATTTTTTTTTTAGACGGAGTCTTGCTCTGTTGCCAGGCTGGAGTGCAGTGGTGCAATCTAGGCTTACTGCAATCTCCACCTCCTAGGTTCAAGCTATTCTCCTGCCTCAGCCTCCCGAGTAGCTGGGACTACAGGTGCGTGCCGCAACACCCAGGTAATTTTTTTTTTGTATTTTTAGTAAAGACGGGGCTTCACCATGTTGGCCAGGATGGTCTCAATCTCCTGACCTTGTGATCCACCGGCCTCGGCCTCCCAAAGTGCTGGGATTACAGGCATTAGCCACCACACCTGGCCAATTTTTTAAATATACAACTTTACCCAAGCAAATCACATCTGTGAAAAATATATAACTTTATTTTATTCATGAGAAAATGTCAGTAGTGGGACAGTCTACTAAAAAACTGACCAGTACTCTCAAAACTGTCAAGTTCCTGAAAGACAAAAAAGATTGAGGAACTTTCCAAGATTAGAGAAAATAAAAGAGATACAATTAAATGAAATGTGGAATCATTGGATTTTGGAATAGAAAAGGGACATTAGTGGAATAATTGGAAAATTTTGAATAAGATCTATAGGTTAATTAATAGTAAAAAAGTATTAAATCAGTGTTCATTTTCTGGTTTCAATAACACTACTATGAATAAATAAGTTGTCAACATTTGGGGAAGCTGGGCTCAGGGTTATACAAGAGCCATGTGCACTGTTCTGCAACGTTTTTGGAAATCTAAATTTTTTTTTAAAGTTGGGCCACATTTATAATTTTTTAGAAAGGGGGAAAGAGTATATAGAAAAATGTTAACAGTAGCTATTTTCCACAAATAATTTGTTGACATGCCAGACATTATTTTGGTACTAGGACTACAGCAATCAATGAGACAGAAAAATCCCTGCTCTTATGCAAGGTTCTCTTCTTCATAAGGTAAACAGAATCTATGCAAGATCATTTGAGCTCGTGTAAAATACTGTGTAGAAAGTAAATCAGGGTAAGGCAGTAGGAACAGACTGTATGGGTCACTTTAGCTGAAGTGATCAGGACACCTCTTTTGAGGGGCTGTTAATTGAATGAGACCTGAATGACCTAAGGAACTGACTCTGTATGGAAAGGACATTTTGGGCAGGTTAAAAGCAAAGCAGAGGCCCTGGGGCAGGAGCAAGTATGAAGTGTGTTAAGAAGAGGAAGGCCAGCCTAGTCAAAAGTGGAATGTTACTAGCTTTCCAAGTAAGACTGGAGCAGTGTGCATCATCCAAAACAGGTAGCTAGGGTCAGGAGTTTGCATTTTATGTACAAAAGGAAGTGATCAGGTGGTTTTAAGAGAGTGGGACATGATGTGACTGAGATTTCATTTTTAATGTCATTTCATTTTTTGTGGGAAACGACCTGCAAGAGGAGGAGGGCAGCAGAAGTGAGGTCTGTTGGGAGGCCATTGCAGGAGTCTAGAGAAGGAGAGTTGGTGGCTTGACTAGGGTGGTCAGTGAGGTGGCAGAGTTGCAACTGGCCCTGGATGTATTTTGCTGGAGGTAGAGCTGAGTAAATTTTACAGATGGACTGAATGTTCTGGTACAGGGAAAGCAAGGAATCTAGGATAATTCCTTGTTTTCTTGTCCAATTTGGGTGGATTTTGGTGCCACTTACCAGGAAAGAGTGATGGAGGAACAGTTTTCTGGGGGAAAAATCAATAATTTTGTTCTGGATACATTAAATTTGAGACTTTTTAAAGACCATTAGTTTATGTTTTTGTAATGATTAATGAATATATGTAAATGTATTTTTTTTTTTTTTTTTTTTTTTGAGACGGAGTCTCGCTCTGTCACCCACGCTGGAGTACAGTGGCCGGATCTCAGCTCACTGCAAGCTCCGCCTCCCGGGTTTACGCCATTCTCCTGCCTCAGCCTCCAGAGTAGCTGGGACTACATAGGCGCCCGCCACCTCGCCCGGCTAGTTTTTTGTATTTTTAGTACATACGGGGTTTCACCGTGTTAGCCAGGATGGTCTGGATCTCCTCACCTCGTGATCCGCCCGTCTCGGCCTCCCAAAGTGCTGGGATTACAGGCTTGAGCCACCGTGCCCGGCCGTAAATGTATTTTTTTAGGAGCTTTCCATTTTGGGAAAAAAATGAAGTAGGTTTTGGGAACATTCAAAAATGTTAAGCAAATTGGGTGCTAAAATTATTTAAATAAAGACAGGGGTATATCTCACCTGGAAAAGTGATTGAGAGGAGACTAATATATAGGACAAAAGGCTCCATCCCAAAAAGTAGCACTTGTAGAATGCACAAGTAAAAGTGATGTATTAAATTTGTTCCTGGGCGTGAACAATGATGAGCATCCATAGGTGAACTTTTTACAAGTATCATCACCCACATAAATACAACATTTTTCAAAAGAAAAATAAAATCATGCAAATATCCTTCAAGTTTAGAAAAGGGAACTCTGCTCAAATGTGCATGTAGAAAGAGATAAAATGGTATGACAACTTCTCTTTCTTTTTCTTTAAAGGAACAGTATACAGGAACAATAGGAGGGTAATTATTAGGCCGGGCGCGGTGGCTCAAGCCTGTAATCCCAGCACTTTGGGAGGCCAAGACGGGCGGATCACGAGGTCAGGAGATCGAGACCATCCTGGCTAACACGGTGAAACCCCGTCTCTACTAAAAAATGCAAAAAACTAGCCGGGCGTAGTGGCGGGCGCCTGTAGTCCCAACTACTTGGGAGGCTGAGGCAGGAGAATGGTGTAAACCTGGGAGGCGGAGCTTGCAGTGAGCTGAGATCCGGCCACTGCACTACAGCCTGGGCGACAGAGCGAGACTCTGTCTCAAAAAAAAAAAAAAAAAAGGAGGGTAATTATTGAAAGACTATGGTATTGCGGTCAAGGGTGTGGACTGTGGAGCCCCGTGATCTATACTCTACTCTTATCTCCACCACTTACTGGTTGTATAACTTTGTTCAAGTTCTGTAACCTTTCTATGCCTCAGTTACATCATCCATAAACCGAGATAATAATATGTGGTAGACCCTGCAATGCACCCCACACACACCCCTCCCAGATTCCACTTCTCAGTGGCTGGGAATATTACCAGAAGATGTCCCTTAGCTGTCAGTCCTTTTTGGGATTGTCTTGGCTGAAGAAATTCTCTCCCTTGAGGTCACACCTCCTTCCAGGGACAGCCATATCCAATGACTGATCAATACAGGGTATAAAGGCCTGGCCCCATCACTCCAATTCAGGGAAGCTAGAAGGGCCTTCCCAGCTCCAGAGTTCTAGATGGAGTTGGCTGAGGCTTCCATTGGGCCTGCATTCCAGCTCAGCTGCTCACTTTGCTCAATCCTCCTTTCTTCTTCTTTTCCCAGGTGTTGATCCCAAGACCACTCCCTAGTAAACATCTTGTAATCTAATCTCCCTCTTGGAATCTGCTTCCCAGGGAGTCTGACCTGCAACATAAGAGTACCTTCCTTATAGGGTGATCTTTGGGAATCAATAAGTCACCATACATAAAGCATGTGAAAGGGTGCTTGCACATAGTAAGTGGAATGTGTCAGCTATTATTATTGAAGCAATCCTCTTACGATGCTATCAACTCCTGCAATTGTCTTTATTTTTCCCTCAGTCATAAAAGGCTCGTTACAGTGGTTTGAGTTAATTTTCCATATGTTGCAAATAAATTTAACCGACTTGTTTTAGGTGATGAGAAATGAAAGAAGAAAACAGGTTTCTGACCTATTTGTTGCTATTGAAATCCCCACATTCTTGTCAGAGAGGCTGTCTCTGTGTTCGCAAGCTGACTATAAGCATCTTCTCTGTTTGCATATTGGATTTTTATTTTAATTGAGAAAAGGTAGATGTGAATTATTGTATTTTCATTAGGCTTGGATTACATACATGTCCTGATAAAGCCATCTGCATGACAAGAATCTGCACTTGTAGGGTCTTCTTCTGAGATGAGAAGAAACCATTATCTTTAGCTTAGTTTATTCTGTTCAGACAGAAAGCGTTCTGATAACCAGAGGGCTGGATCTAAGCTCATTTTGTCACTGCTTTTTTTTTTTTTTTTTTTGGTCTGGTTCATAAGCACTTGATCCTTGTGGACCAAAATAGAGATTGAACTTTTCCCATAAACTGAAGCTCAAAAAAAAAAAGAAAAGCCAGAAAGCTTCCATACTCAAAAGCAAGGAAAACAAGACCACATAACGCTAAATTTAAAAAATAAATGTTAACTCAAAAGTCAGATTATACATTAGATTATGCCACATTAAAACATCAGGAGGAAGAAGAATTGACAAATGCAAACTGGCTGAAAAGTAGAGGCTATGGTTGTTAAGGAAGATGTCATTGTCTTTCTTACAATTCTCCAAAGAGCAGTAGTTGTGTAAGTTAGCTTAAACCATGTATACAATATATACAGCATGTGAGTATATTCTTCTAACAGGAAAGCCAAAAATTCTGTGATCCCATTTCCCCATATTTGTCTAATATTATTCCCTAATACAAAGCCTTCATACAGCACAGTTTTGGAATTAATCACTAAATAGGTGACCCTCCCTATCCTATTTAGTGGGAGTTATGTGCTGTTTGCCTCTTATCCACTCTTGATCATTTGAAGGCCTTTGGCTCACACGAGACTCCAAGCCACTATCCCTGGCAATCAGGATACATGTCCTCACTCCAGTGGGCACCTTGTTTCTCAGACACAAGTTGAATAAATTGGGAGTAGCTGGCATAAAGCTCAAATTTATCATTAATGTCCACCCATTTCACTTTCTTGGCATCATTGCCAGCTTCCAGAGGAAGATGGTCCGTTATTTCACCAGTTTCATCATGGTAGTTCACAGCCTCTGTCTCTATCCAGGAGTTATCTGTGTTCCGAGAATCGTCCATGTAGCCTTTATAGACCACAAAATGTTCCTGGCTGAAGAATTTGTGCAATTGTCTCTTCAACTCCTGCATTTCTTCTCTAGATTTCTATAAAGACTTCAAGGCTTCCTAGCCAAATTCTCTCTCCCATGTAGCACTAATTTTCTCTCCTGGATCCACCACCCACCCTGGGATTGCCTATTCTCCACAGTCCTTCCTTTTGATGGCTACAAATTGCAGGATATTTTTCCCAGAAATAGGGTGGGTAATTTAGTTTCCCTTGCTATCCCTTTTCCATCTGGTTAAGATGGGATCTGCAGCATGATTGGAGCCTCAACACCCCAAAAGCCCTGGGCCAACCAGTCCTGTCTGACGTGCAGGAGTTCTAAGTCTACCTTTCTCAATCTCATACAAGCCATGCTGGGTCCTTCTCTCCACATGCCCATCCTTTTCGTTAAACTTAGGAGAGAAGTTCCTTTCACCCACTTGAGGGTCTGCCCACACGGGCCCGTCCAAGACAGAGCTGGCAGTGTACTCGAGGGGCATTACTCTCGTCACTCGGCCAGCCAGCTCACTTCCTCATGGGGAACCAGGCTTCGCTCCCCCTTGGAGCCAGGGTACTGAGATGTCCGGGCCTTTTCGTGGGACTTCTCAGCAGTGCGCTTCCAATCTGACATGAAGTTTAGAGAAAACCCATGTCAGGAAAACAGGCTCCAGCTGACCGGGATGTTGGGGCAGCTGCTGTGCCTGCCTGTCACAGAGGCCAAGGTCATGAAGGGAGATACGGTCGCTAAAGCATCCAGCCATGCAAGATCCAGCGGCCCGAGGGGATTTCCGTCGCTCTCTGCGGGGGACGAGGTCTCCACCGCAGATCAGCACCCGCCCGTGGGGAGGTGGCCACGTTTCTCTCCTGAACACGGGTTAATGGCCCGCTTTCCTAAAAGACCGTGTGGTGTCTCCAATGGCTACAACGGGGCGCGCCCGCGGCTAGGGCCTGGGGGTAACGGTGCCGCGGAGTGGCCAGGGGCGTACCACGACTGGACCGCGCCCTCTCGCTGCCAGCCTGGTGTTTTGGTTGTAAATAGAGAGATTTTGACCTCTGAAAAAGCTCCCAAATGGAAAGTGCTGGGGTTGAGAACATCTCCTAACAACAATAAAATTAGCAAAGGACAATCACCAAAGTGCCATTAGCCCACTAGCCATTTACCAGTAAATTTAGTTCACCAGGTTTAGGATGCTGTCTGTTAAGGAGAGGGCAGAATGAACGTGGGGGTAGGAGTGGACAAAACTCCCTGTTTGGGACGTTCCGAAGCCGAGTGGGGGTGACCTCAAAAAAGAAGGGGGACTCACCTGGTGCACTGAGTGTGGTGCTGATGAGAACTCCATGAGAGGGTGTAATGAGCAGGGTATGTGTTCAAAACGTGGGTCTATCATTTACTACCTGAATGATTTTGGCAAGTTGCTAAATCTCTCTTTCCAAAGGAGTATTTGCTACAGAATGCCAAGTGCTGTGCCAAGCACAAAAGAGTGAACTGAAGGCTGGACCACGGGCCCTTTGCTTTTAAAAGGATTCTGCTTGGAAAGGCAGCAGATTTTTACTTAATTAAAAAAACAATAACTGGGCACGGTGACTCACGCCTGTAATCCCAGCACTTTGGGAGGGCAAGACGGGCAGATCACGAGGTCAGGAGATGGAGACCATCCTGGCTAACACGGTGAAACCCCGTCTTTACTAAACAGACACACACACACACACACACAAAAATTAGCCGGGCATAGTGGCGGGCGCCTGTAGTCCCAGCTACTGGGGAGGCTGAGGCAGGAGAATGGTGTGAACCCGGGAGGCAGAGCTTGCAGTGAGTTGAGATCGCACCACTGCACCCCAGCCTGGGCAACTGAGCGAGACTCCATCTCAAAAAAAAAAAACAAGAAAAAAAAATATACATATAGAGAGAGAGACAGAGAGACAGAAAGAGAGAGAGAGAACTAGCACTGAAAGGGCAATGCCAGGTATGAAGTAAAAGTTGAACACAGGTTAAAAACCCAGCTCCAATTCCTCCACATGCCACTTTCTTGGGGGAAGTTACATAAGCTCTCTTCAGGTTCCTCATGTGTAAAATGAAAATATTAATAACTGCCTCATAGGGCTGTGGTGACAATTAAGTAGGATGTTATAACACGTGTTAGCTCAATGTCTGGTCCACAGCACAAACTCAATAAATATTAGTTGTCATCACTGTAATTATCATTAACTTTTTTTTGATTCTGCACCTTGAAAACTATAGATTAGAACAGGACAGCTGAGATGATTATGGGAACTGAGCAGCTCACATATGAGGTCAGAGTTAAACAGCTTATGGTTAGAGAAAATCAGGATAAGAAATAACAGAAATTCGGGCTGAGAAATAACAGCATCTGTCCTGAAATGATAAATAATGAGAAGAGGCGCCGTCTTAGTCATTACTCAGAAGGAAACAAGCCCTAGGGAAAGGTATCTGATCATTTGAAACAGTCCCATTAGAAAGATGTTCAATGAGTAAATGATTTTCTGGTCAAATATGTTTGGGGAATTCTACATATTTTATCACCCTGCCCCCTTAGAAATTCAGGATTCACATTAGTGTTCTAAAGATCCTGAAAATTCCTATAAACACAAATCAATATTAAGCTGTTTAATTTTGTTTCATCCAGTATTTCCATTATCTGGTTAGAAACATTCTAACCAGAGAATGTTTCTTTTTTGCAACAAATGGTAACATATTAGAAACATACTTCCTCAAGTTTAGAAAGCTTTCAAAATGTATATGTCTGATTGAGGGTAGAACCCTAATCATTTGAAGTTATTACCATCATCATAACTATGGAAGGCAGTTACAGAATACATACCCAATGCCCTCATTAAACTCCAAACAAGATGAGGCAGGTTTCTAGAAGGCTTGAAACACAGAAATAGCTGGGGCTATGGAGAACAAAATGGTAGAAAAGGACTGAACACAGAGAAATATGAGACATAGTCATCCTTAAGCATCATTGTCATAAACATTGTTGAGGGTTGGCTGTGGGCAAGGCACTGTACAAAGTACCACTGGGAAGGAAAGATGATCCTTAAGAGACACAGTCTCAGCTCTGTAATTCTTGTCTCCCTATGCCTCAATTTTTTAAATCATGGAATTCTATTCCTCTAGGTCTCCTGAAAATGTATTAAGAAAACCACTGATACAAAAACTTAAAACATTTGGGGGAAAGACACTTGTGAATTCCTCATTATTTCCAGGTCTCCTACTCCAACTCATAAGAAACAAATGGAGCAGATGTCTTGGGTCTGGTTCTGGCTTCCTCTATCATAGGCTTTATAGCTTGCACCTGATCCTTGGCTTCTCTGAGTCTTGATTCCTCACTGGAAAAGGAATATGTTGGCCTTGGTTATCTACAAAAGTCCTTCCAGAGTTGGCATTTTATGATTCTAGGATCTATGAAAATTTCATTATTAGAAGGGCAAGGTCAATTGTTCCTATGAATCCAAAAGACTAGATGTTCAAATATAAACAGCTAGATGCTCAGGGAAAAACATACCATTGAGGAAAGGAAAGGAACAGGGAGGGTATGGTGTGCCACATACAAGGCAGAAATATAATAATTCATGGGCACCTGGAAATGAACTTTAAAACCAGTAATAAGGCATTTTATTCTATTTTGAGCATCATCAGCAGGCAGAAGATGGTTAGATAAGACCATTTGATGATCATGGTGCAAAAGATACCCTAAGGGCAAGAAATAAAATAACTATAGTAGGAACCAAAAGAATTATTTGCTGGGAAGCCACTGGGGAGATTCCCTTTCTTAAATTGTCTTCTGCGGCAGAAATGTCTGAGGTAGAATAAGCAGAGCAACACACAGAGAATTTTCTAGTTCTATCCATGAGAAAGCCCTAAAGGAACTATAAGGGGCAATCATAGAATAAATCTTTGGTCTGTCACTATGAACTATGCCTAAGTCAGAGATTGCCTGTGTCATTCCCATTTTATAATATTAAGGATATTATAAAAGGCAAAGTGGAGATGGGGAGGACCAGGATGATTACAAGGTCCAGGCAGTGCAAGAACCCCTAACCATCCTTCCTGCCTTTCTTTGGGAAGCAGAAACAAGTGGTACCCAGCACATTTAATTATCAAGAATTATCCATCTCTTCCAAAAATGATGCTAAGGCTCAACTGCAGAAACATATCTTAAAGGAAAGCAGAAAAATGGTTTACTCCTCTCTTTAAAGTGGTAATAATAATAATAAATAACACATTAACTACTATATACTAAGTTATTTCCAAGTAATAGACTGGTGGACAGGTTTGTCCAGGTATGACTGCCCAGTTTTGAATTCTGGTTTAGCCACTTCTTAGCTAGTTGACCTTAAGCAAGTTTTTAAACTTCTCTGGGCCTCAGTTTTCTCATCTAGAAACAATAATGGTATCCATGTTGTAGGGTTGATGTGACATAATTCACTTAAACAGCTTAGACTAATGTCTGGTCAATAGTAAGACCTCAACAAATAGTTATTGCAACTATTACTATTAAGTACTTTACATTTGTTATCCCATTTAATTTTCAAACAACCCTTTGGGTTAGGCACATATACTAACAATATCACCAGTTAACAGACTGAGGACATTGCAGTCCATAGAATTTAAATGGGCCCAAGATCACATAGCTAGTTATTACTATATATTTGAGAACCAGAAAGGCTTGATAATATAAACTGATATTTTATTGGTAGTCTGAATGCAAGTCGAATTTGATTTTATACAGCAAAATGGCACCATTTTACTACAACTATAAAATTTTTGACTTAATATTAAGTTGGTTCTTCTGCTAGGTTCACTCTATAAGAGGAAGAATTTGGAGACAGTGAAACCATTAGCAACCTATTGTAATAATAGTTGCAAAGAGAAAATGCTCTGAACCGTGGGGCAATTCAGACAAAAAAGACAAGCAAGAGAGACATCCCGAAGTGGAAGTAGAGGCCTAAAGAGGAGAAGTCATCAAAGATCACCCATTTTAATCCTAAAAAGCCCAATAGATGGTGGTGATTGGCACAAACAGGGAAGTCAGGAGGGGAGCTGACAATGGAAAGTTCACTTTTAGCTGTGTTTTAAGGACACATGATAAGAGGATAGTGCATGGGAAGAGTGCTGTGGGAACTGGAGATTCTGCCACTAGCATTTCTGTTCCTCAGTTTCCTCTTTCATAAAATGAGAAGTTGATCTAGAATTAATCCTTTGGATTCCTTCCAACTTCCTAGAGGAAGCATGTAAATGAATTAGAGGAAGTAGAAAGTAGATTTCAGGAATTCGAGAGGCAGTGAGTGATCAAGGTATTGGGTCATCAGTCTGCCTTGAAGTAAGAGAGAAGTGGGACAATTACTTACTTTTTAAGATTAAGACAAATGGTGCCTTTTAAGAAATGAGTTAGGCAGGATATTTAATACACCCATATGTGGAATACAGGCTGTCGACAATTAACCTAAGAAATCTAAAGTAAAATGTGTAACAATGAAAGTCAAGTAGCCTTTATTTATAGGAGAGATAAGCTTCAGTTTGTGTGGTGTGATGTGAAGGTGTTGGGAAAGTCCAGCTGCCCCAAAAATTCTTCCTGATCTTCTTAAAATACTGCCTGGCTTTACACCATTAAAATAAACCTCTTTAAATGTACTTCATAATATAAAATGCACATTTATTTCACATTCAGCTGTTACCATGCTTTCCGGTGCATTAGGGTAGCATGATGACAACTAGCTACAGTCAACTGAGGAGACAAAGATTTGAAGAGGGAGGAGGAAGGGATTCCTTTGGTATGTGCAGCATTGCTCAAGTCAGTCAGTTCAACAACATGTGGCTGCCTATTATACTCCCGATATTGAGCTAGGTTCCAGACATTAAAAGCACAAGTAAGTTGTGGTTCATTGCCTCAAGATGCTTACGATGCAAAGAGAGTGGACTACATAAAGGTCATGGGGCTGGAGGAGTTTTGAAAAGTGGGAGCAGTGACTAAGAAAGAAATGGAGGAGGGACAAAGAAATTTGTTCTCTTCCATCACAACTTTGTTGAAGAATTAGATACCCCAAACAATGCTTTTTCTTGGTCCCAGTGAATCCCCCTAAGGAACTACTAAAATTTAAGCTGGTAGAGTTGACACCCTGTAGGCTGAAGAATAACAGATAATTCGAATATCTTTAATTCAATATTTTTTGGCCCTTTGAAATTTAAATTAGTAAAAGTTTATTATATCAGAACTTGTAACCTAAACAGTTGACTATAAAATACAGGTTTACTGATAATTTTTCCTGCTCCCTTCCTCCGCTGGAACTTCACAGTATACTAAGATTGTTGAGGACTGGTGGGGGCAACCAGGGCTGGCAGACGCAGGAAGCAGGAAATGTAGAGAAATTGGAGCTAGAAAGATAACTGAGCACTTATTTAAACAGCAGACTAGAGGAGCACCGTATCTTCACAGATGGTGTTAAACAAGCATCATAAGACATAGCTTCAAATAATGCAGGGAACATACAATTAGGGCCACAAAAACTTGGGGGACCAGTTCTAGTCCTGGTATTTACTAGCTGGATAGCCACGGGAAGTCATAATATTTTTTGCCTATATTTAATGAGTACTGTCTATATGCCAGCCACCCTAGAACATGTCTATAATTGACTGAATGTTCATGTCTCCCCTCCAATTCATATGTTGAAATCCTACCCCTCAGTGTGATGGTATTGGGAAGTGGGGCCTTTGGGAAGTAATTAAGTCATGAGGGTGGAGTCCTCATTAATGAGATGACTGCCCTCATAAAAGGAACCCCAGAGAGCTCTGAGGCTCAGTGTCTTTTCACTTTGTAAGGATACCATGAGAAGTCAGCACTCCAGAGGAGGAAGGAAGGCCCTCAGCCAACCCTTGACCATGCTGGCACTCTGATGTCATACTTCCAGCCTCCAGAACCATGAGAAATGAATGCTTGTTGTTTAAGCCACCCAGTTTATGGTAGTTTGTTATGGCAGTCCAAACTGGGCAAGAGTGTTTTACATATGATGATATTTCATTCTCATGACAACCCACTTAAGTAGATTCTATCGTTTTTCTCTATTTTATAGATGAGGAAACTTAACTACAGATAATTCAAGTTCAGATAAACTAAAATTTGTTAAAGTAGGGATTTGAATACACATAGTCAAACTCTAATGGCCATGTTTAATCATTATGATATTCCAGGTATTAAGTCTTTTAGGCTTCAGTTCCCTCACTTAAAACTGGACATGTTGCACCAGACAATGTTGAAAATTCTTTCTGGCTTTAAACACTATGATTCTAATTATATAAACCATACCTATATTAAATATGCTCATGGTTAATCTGTGTTTCTGAACAGTCTCAGAGAACTGAGAGCTGAAGACAAGTTTCTGAAATATGGCTTCATTTCCAAGTTATCCCTTGTTTCAATCAAGGTAAACCATATAATTTACCGTCCACCAAGAATACCCTTCCTCCATTTCCATCTATTGAAAATCTATCCATCCTTCAAGTAACAGCTGAAATGCCACCTCCTCTAAATAGCTATTCTCAGTCTTTGGAGATTTAAAGTGGGGATGTATTAGACTGTTGGGGGTTGAGATTGGGGTGAAGTATCTGTGCAAATGAAAGGAAAAGATGTAGGATAAGAAGAAGAAAGGGTGCAGGGAACCATGAAAAGTAAGAGAACTGTCAGCAGTGTTGTTGATGACCAGCACAAAGCCTTCCTTGTGACAGGCAATAGCAAAGCCACCAGATTATATTAAATGTTGCCCAGCTAGTAGGAGATGAAGATTAAATGAGATAATGCATGTAAAATATCTAGTACACTCTCTGGAAGGGCAGCAACATGATAGTTCCTAATCTCTTCCTTCCATAGGAACCTGGTCACCTCCTTCATGCTGAAGAAAGTTGCCATCCTGCCCAGGGAGGAGTAGGACAAGAAGAGGGGAGAAAGAGACTCTGGGGGAAAAAGAAGTCAGGAGGAGATATATGGGAACACAAAGGAAAAACGAGAGCCAGAGTACACAAGACAAGAGAGAAAAAAGAAATGTAAGGGAGTGACGGCGAAGAAGAGGATAGAAGGGTAATGGAAGCAGAAGGGCAAAGAGGGACAAGTAAGAAGGGGAGAATTCTAGGACTCAGGAAGAGAAAGTTCCTGCTGCACTGCGGAATGCGGCCTAAAGGAAGAGGTAACCAAGTGCAGCAGCACCCAAGCCCAGGTGCCAGTCATTTGCCGCCGCGGGGCTCTCAGATCCTCCTTTTGCTGCTCTCACATATTCTGTAGGAATTCTGACCCCTGCCCTCTGTCATCTTGTCCACTGGCTTCTCCTGCTTTCCACCACTGGGTGGCCCTGGAGGGTGGGAGGAAGGGAGAAGCCAGGGGGACTCCCATCCCCTACTTTGGAAGATGTCTTCCGCAGTAGTTGCACTTCCTTTGTGGCTCCAACTCCTATTGGACAAGCCCTTCAGGGTTCTGGCTGTCTCCTGGCTTTGTCCCTTCCTGAGGGAAACTTCTCAGGGGAGAAGGCATGTCCAGCAATGGCTAACCTCAGGATTGCCTCACCTTACCCTAGTTGAACTTCCAGTTCTTTCAACACTTGTAACTAATTTGCTGCATTAAATTGTTGCTATGGAATCACTTGGGAAAGAAAACTTCACTTTCACTTGGATTCACTTGCAGAGTTTAAAGACACTTTTCCTAATGGGACTGCAAGCAGCGCATCAGAGAAAAAAATCTAGCAGTCCCAGGAGTCAAGAAGGGTCAGGGTCTACTTTAGTGTTTGATCAGACAGCGACAAATCCACACTACCTAACAGGGTGGAGGGCTTTTAGCCTAGGAATTAGCTGTAAAATGACTGGGTTCATGTCTATTTTTTCATTATTTACTCTATTCTCTTTGATCACCGCCAGCCTTGGCTTAAGGAACATCTCTGTAGAATTCAATTTTATTCCTCAAGGGTTACTTAAGTGCCCATTATGAGTACGGAGGGCACATAGCTAGGTGTGGTAGGGAAGAGATATAGAGACGCAGGAAAAATGGAGGGCATGCTCAGTTTTTGGAAGTGTTTGCTTTTTTCAAGATGAGGTTTGTGGACCTATCAGGAGACCCTCTTGATAAAGACTCCTGAACTTTTCCAATCCCACCAGAGCTACAGACACTCGGAGGCAATACTAGTCTTACAGCTTTCGTGTCTCCCATCCCCAGAGCTCTGTTAAAAGCAGACTCCTCTTCAAGGAATCCACAGATCAGAGAGGATACAGCACAGGCACACAATTGACCCCCAAGTCAGAATGATGCCAGCCACAAGGGGGGATTCTGCCTGGGGGAGCAGGAAGACTGCAGAGAGATGGAAGGAAATGGCTACAGGAGCTGTGTCCAAGAAAGTTTGACAGGTGGAGGCAGCTAAGGGGTTTTCTGGCAGAGAACAGAGCAGCATCAAAATCAAGTGTCAAAGGGCAGACACATTTCAGGTGTTGTCTGTAAACGGAGGCTTTGGGGTGAGGGTAGGGAAGTGGAGAGGAAACTGAAAAATGGAGGCCCAGCTATTGAGGACTCTGAGAATGAGGCATTAAGGCTTGAGGCCATGGTGAGTCATTGGAGGATCTTCAGCATCAGGGCGGCAAGGTCACTTCTGGTGGGGTGGCAGAGGGGTGGGGGGACTTTGTGATTAGAAGCAAAGAAGCTGGAGGCAGGAAAAGAAACTGCGAGCTCTGGGGTGGAGGGCAGCTTATACGGGAAGCCTGGACTTGACCATCGCCAGGGAGGCATACTGACGTTCGAGCTGCCTTCCATCTGTTCAAGGGCACTCTTACTCCGTCTTTGGGGAGAAGGTGCCCCCTCAGCGGCTGTACAATTCGAAGTCTCCAGCCTGAGAAGTTTCGAATTTCTCCTTGCCAAGGTCGGGCCACTACAGGTGGGCGATTGCGAGCCCCAATCGAACGCTTGGCTCCACGCCTGCCCGGGGCAGCCGCCGCGGCTCGTCCCCTCCAGGCCTGGGCACTGCCGTGGGCCGTGCCCGGCAGGGCGCTCCGGGAGCTGCGCGGCGGCGGCTCGAGGAGGCCTGGCGGGCGGCTGCGAGAGGCTGTGCCCCAGTTTGTGTCCAATCAGGGAGTGCGGGCTGTGCCCCGAGCCGGGCAGCAATGCGTAAACAAACCCACGGTAACTCCTCCGCCCCCTCGGCGCGCTCGCCCCGCGCCCGCCGCCGCCAGCGCCGCCGCCGCCGCCGCCGC